>NC_134491.1:57123534-57126034 GCF_040206685.1 Ascaphus truei | reverse complement strand
TGGGACTGCCAATCTTCACTATGGATTACCACATCATCCAGGTAGGCGGCAGCGTACCGAACATGTGGTTTTAAAATTTTATCCATCATTCTTTGGAATGTGGCGGGAGCTCCATGTAAGCCAAAAGGCAGCACCTTATATTGAAAGAGGCCGTCTGGGGTTGAGAAGGCTGTTTTTTCTTTTGCCCTTTCTGTGAGGGGAACCTGCCAGTACCCTTTTGTTAGGTCTAGGGTTGTGAGATATCGGGCTTTGCCCAGTCTCTCTACAAGTTCATCCACCCTGGGCATAGGATAAGTATCAAATTTTGACACCGCGTTTAGTTTCCGGTAGTCATTACAAAACCTTGTTGTACCGTCTGGCTTTGGGACTAAAACTATAGGGCTGTTCCACCCACTTTGGGATTCCTCAATTACGCCTAGTTTTAGCATTTTTTTAACCTCTAAACTTATAGCCTCTCTCTTGGCCTCTGGGATTCGGTACGGTTTAAGGTTAACTCGGACCCCCGGTTCAGAGACTATGTCATGTTTAATTACGTTAGTTTTACCTGGCTGTGTAGAGAAGATTTCTTTGTTCCTTCTCACTAAACTCTGGACCTCTCGTTTCTGATGCACGGACAGTGTTTCAGCTATGCTAACCTCTGGGTCAGTTTCTTGATTCTCTGACGGACCTGGGGGTACTAGGGTTAACAAGACCTCTCTATCTTTCCAGGGCTTGAGTAGGTTTATATGGTAAATTTGCTCAGGTTTCCTCCTACCTGGCTGCCTTACCCTATAATTTACTTCTCCCACTCTTTCCAAGACCTCATATGGCCCATGCCATTTAGCAAGGAATTTACTCTCCACGGTGGGAACCAGAACTAGTACCCTATCACCTGGAAAAAAAATTCTGACCCTAGCACCCTTATTATACGTATTCCTTTGTGCTTCTTGAGCTTTCTCCATGTGTTCCCTCACTATGGGTAGGACTGCAGCAATGCGGTCCTGCATTTGGGCAACATGCTCTATTACACTTCTGTAAGGGGTAACCTCGTGTTCCCAAGTTTCTTTGGCTATATCCAGTAAGCCCCTTGGATGTCGGCCATACAATAGTTCAAACGGGGAGAAGCCTGTGGATGACTGGGGAACTTCCCTAATGGCAAATAACAGGTATGGTAACAAACAGTCCCAGTTTTTCCCATCCTTATCGACCGCCCGGCGTAACATGCTCTTTAAGGTTTTATTGAACCTTTCCACTAAACCATCTGTTTGTGGATGATAGACTGAGGTTCTGAGATGCTTGATTTTTAGGAGTTTACATAGCTCTTTTGTTACTTGGGACATAAATGGTGTTCCCTGGTCAGATAAGATCTCTTTAGGAATTCCGACCCGGGAAAACAGAAGTACTAACTCTTTTGCTATGTTTTTAGCAGAGGTGCTACGTAGGGGAACTGCCTCCGGATATCGGGTAGCATAATCTAATATTACCAATATATGCTGATGTCCCCTAGCAGACTTTATTAGGGGTCCTACTAGATCCATAGCAATCCGGTCAAATGGTACCTCTATTATGGGAAGGGGTACCAATGGGCTGCGGTATGCTTTGAACGGGGCGGTGATCTGACATTCTGGGCATGAGGAACAATAGTTTGTAATTTCTGCCAGAACCCCAGGCCAATAAAAGCTTCGGAGAACCTTTTCTTTTGTCTTTTCCACCCCTAGGTGTCCCCCCAATGGATGACTATGTGCGAGGTGTAATACTACGTTACGGAATGTCCGTGGTACCAACAATTGTTTAGTTGTAACTGATTTTCTTTTATCAACCCGATATACTAGGTCGTTCTCTACCTCGAAGTAGGGGTAAGCAAGTGACCTATCTGGTTGGCCATGAGTACTATTCTGGTCCCGTATATTTCCCCTTGCTACCGCTAATGTGGGGTCCTCCCACTGGGCCTTCTTAAAACTCCCAGGACTGACCTCTAGGTCAGCGAGGGTCTTATCCTGTACTGGGGTGGTAAGTGCCTGATCAACATCTTGATTTGGGGTATTCCCTACCAAAGTAGTGATGGGGAAGGGAATTTCACAGCACTCCTCCTTTTCCCCCTTCTTATTTGGGCCCTCGTCAACCTCCATTTCTGAAAAAGGGAAAGGATTTGTTTCTTCTAACACTTCGTTATGGTCTGCTATTGAACTCTGGGCGCTATTCTGAGCTGGGGACCACATTTTTAGAAAATGGGGAAAGTCGGTCCCTATTAACACATCATGTGCCAGTTTGGGTACAACACCCACCTTGAAATCTAAAGAACCAAATTCTGTTTAAAAAAAACATCAACAGTGGAATATTCATGATTATCCCCATGTATACAACAAATTGCCACTCTTTGTGAACTGTTTACCTGTTTCTTCTTAATGGGCAATAGGTATTCGGACACTAGTGTGACCATACTCCCAGAGTCAAGAAGTGCCCGAACCCTCTTACCATTAACCTTTACAAATGCCCACAGATGGTTATTCAAGGGGTCCTC
>NC_134491.1:56978534-57118534 GCF_040206685.1 Ascaphus truei | reverse complement strand
GCCATTTTATAGGCAGCCAGTGCAGAGAACGGAGAACAGGTGTCATGTGGCATATAACCACATCATATTTATCTATTTTTACTCTGCACTATTACACTACAGCATTTTTTACTGCTAATATACCTGGTAGGCCTGCAGGGTCTTGTTAAGACAGGGAGAAGAGTTTAAGGCGACGCTGAGAAAGATCCGTTCTCTGCAACAAGTCTCACTGAACTTTGACATTTTCATTAACGCGGTTTGTCCCATCTCCAGAACTGATCTTTCTCCGCATCCCCTTAAACTCTTCTCCCTATCTCTTCAGGACCCTGCCGTCCAGCCCAGGTGGATGTCATTAGCGTTGTGCTGACCCCCACGGATCACTTGGTCTGCTCTGTGCTCTTCAGTAACCAATCCCTGAACATCCCTGCCAGCAAGGCGTTCCTAACCGAGCCTGAGTTCAGCATGGAGGCAGCCGTAGGGTTGCCAGGTGTCCAGTAGTGAACTGCACTGTCCTGTATTTGGACACTCTGTTCAGTAAAAAATGAGAGGTAATACTAGACATGCATGTAATAAATAAGGGGCGTGGCCAGGAAGCTCTGATGAAGTGCTTAGTGCAAAACGCGTTGGAGACCAGCCCCAGACATCACGTCTGAAGTTTATATTGAAAGTTTATGTGCTGCTGTTTTCTCACTCACTGTTTCCTTTCTGTTTGTGAGTATATTATGTAACAGGGTAAATCCATTCTACCTATCTCTTCCACTGTTACGTAAGCCCCTAGTAAGTGAAGGGCAGTAACAGGTTAATTCTGTGGGTATTACACCCCCCCTGTATCCTCCTCTGTGATGGACAGGAGTGAGATGGTGACTCATGACTTGTGTAGGCCTATCAGGATGGGTACAGCAGATCATGAGCCCGCCCCTTCTGGAATAATCCTAATCAGAGGAGTGTCCCAAATTTAGTCTTGCTCTGCCTTCCAAGGTAGCATGGGTTGTCAGACTCTCCCATTGCGAGGATGAGCTGGCCCACTTTAGGCCTAAGGGCCTAAAGAACATCAAGACTCAAGGCCCCATACTATCGGGCAGCACCATCTGAAGTCCTGGGATGTTGGACAGTATCATCTATGCTGTATGTGACCTGTGCAGCATGTCCAATAAAGCAACCTGTTCATTATACCTCTGACTGGGTGTCAGTTCCTGGGCAGGAGGGGTAAGGAGTGCAGTCGTGGGAACTGACATCCATACACTAAGGATCCCATCACCGCTGGAGGCGCTGACACCATGACCCAGAACCCAGAGACCACCTAAAAGCCTGTCCTGTTGCCCCTTACCACCGCGGCAGACTCAGCTCTTCTGAACTAGCAGGTATGCCTCAACACCACACTAGACAGTAATTCAGTCCTTCTCCCAGAGGAGGAGGGGGGGGGGGGACATGGGTTACAATGACTTTATATGCTGTTTTTAATCCAGTTTCCAATAAACACGGTATTATTAGGTCTCGTCTTGTCACTTCTTTGAGTGCTCAGACCCTGCATGGATATTCGGTTACTTTAACTGTATAAACAATACATGTATATTTTACACAAAAAAATTACAAGTGTTACCACATCGTAATTCACAATTACATATATTATTTACTGATGACTAACAAACATTAGTGAAGTAACCTAATGTTAGGTGGAAAAGTGATGTTGAATTTGATTACTGATCAATGTTTTTATTGCATAACATGCAGTATTTCCAATAGTAAATGATTGTGTAATATATGATTTGAAGATCCTTTAAGTTGTACCTGTGCAGAAAAATGTAGAATCGGCAAAAGGAAATAAAAAGGTTCTCCATTTTGGCTTTATTTTTATTAAATAAATCATGACACGGTGTAATATGTCATGTGTTGTTGTTCATCTGAGGTTGTATTTACCTAATTTTAAGACCTGCTAAGGAACAGATGATGGTTATTATATCCTGATATGAAAAACCATAGAATTCAAAGCGGGTGTACTTTCTTTTTCACACCACTGTACAATTAGAGGACTTATTCACAAAGCCAAACTAGTTGTATAACAGGTAGTAGATGACCTCGGGCCACAGCACACACCTGTAGTAACATAGAAACATACAATTGTATGGTAGGTGAGATGCACTTAGCTCACCCATCTGCCTGAGTTCCTATCACCCGTAAAACCTCAGACTATTTGATCCTTGGCTTTCTTTCGTATTTGGGAACCTTAGGTCTATCCCAAGCATGTTTTAATCTCTATAGGACGTTTTGCGAATTACCCCCTAGGACTTACAGACAGGGGGTGCAGACTTAGGCCTCGTCCAGGCTCTTCGCTTGCGTGCTGAGGCGCAGGGAAAGCGGGTGCTTTCCCTGGCCTTGCGGTTGCTTGCCCTGCGCTCCGTCAGGGGGCGGGCCAGTGACGTCACGGAGCTGGTTCGCCCTCATTGGGCGAACCGCTCACGTGACCGGCCCTGCGCACCGGCAAGCAGGGAAATTTTAAAATTCCCTACGACCTACGCTTCCGCGCGCTTGCGGAAGCGTAGGCGAGCCCCTACTAAAGCCGCTCTAATTGCGGCTGTAGGGGTTCAGTGCTGAGCGGGAGCGCGCCTAAGCGCGCCTCCGCCAGCAAGCAGGCAACATGGTCAAGGCATTAGCCCCCGCCTTGGGGAAGAGAGTGGGGCCTCTGCAACCACCCATGACAATCTTGCGCCCCCCAGTTTGCGCACCCCTGCCTTACGGGAAGGGCCTTATTTCTATTCTGTGTAAAACCTTTACACAATACAAAAAAAGATTGAAGACTCTAATTAGACAATGGGATTCCAATCTGGGCGACAATCTTGAGATACTGTACATGATTGGGAAGACATATGGGTAGCAATATCAACATATCCCATAAGTACTCTCATTAAAGAAAAGAATGACAAATTCCTGACATTGATATCTAACTTCAGACTGGCTGAACAAAATCTCTTAAGTATCCAATCCCCGCTATGCTTCATAGGACGCAAACAAAATGGCGCAATGCTTCACGTTTGGTGACTGGCAATGCCCCAAGATATCACATTTACAGTCACAGATTTATTCCGCAGTCAACGGGATTTTAGATTTCTCAGGATGTTCCTGGAAATGTTATCACATTATATGTATTACCATCCCCAAGTCTCTACTGTTTCTTTTTGTGTCCTTTAAAAACGTGAAAAACCTAACAATAAAGTTATTATTATTTTTTTATTAATTTTTGTGGCACCGACGCCCCAAATCCCACTGATTTCCGTTAATAACCATCACACAGCAGGAGTGTGACTAACCAAGACTAGAAAAGAACTTTAAAGGATCCAGCCTTTGTTTTGAGGGTAAAGGTCTCACTCACACAATGCTGCGGCCTTCAGAAGTATAAGCCTGAGGCTTTTAAAACGAATCCCTTGGTGCCTGCCAGATTTAGACACGTGTTTGGCTACATACAGACCTTGCTGATGACTATATCAAGTCTTTCTGAAGGTGTACAGTAACAATACAATGTCGTGACACTGAACATGCAGAATGCAGGCCCAATAGATTGTTGCCATGATGCTCAGCACTCTTATATCACTATAGCAACAACCTGACCACCAAATGAATGACTGCTGTTACTGAAATAGACATTCATATGTGCAGTGTTACACTGTAATGTGACTTTCTGCAGAAGAATGATATTGCTTAACTCTTTGTCTGCTGGAGAAAGCACTAGTGCGCTACAGACTATTTTGTCGTGTATTAAATATTAATTATACTGTATATGGATATCCATAATCGTGTTTCTGGCATGCGTCCTACCTTACTAAAACATTTATGAAACCTTCTTACAGGCAAATAACATTGATACAATCACTGTTTTAAACGGGGAAAAATAGGCAGAGCATGAGGATTGTCAGACATGGAGTATGAATCTCACATACACAGTATATGTGGAGTCAATGCTACACAGTGATTAAAAAGGAATTGGAAGATTACAAGCCCAGAGCTTTGGGACTATTTCACCAGCCCTTCTTAATTATACAGGGGGATCCTTGTTGCTTCGATCCCACTCTTCAGTGCCTGTAATATGAATAACCATTATTATCTAAAGTTGTCCACTTCCTGGAGTGGGTTTGATGCCCTGAAGCCAGGCGTGGCCAACTCCAGTCTTCAAGGGCCACCAACAGGTCAGTGTTTCAGGATATCCCTGCTTCAGCACAGGTGGCTAAATCAGAGGCTCAGTCAAAGACTGACCCACCTGTGCTGAAGCAGGGACTGATTGAGCCACTTGTCCTGACTTGGAGGCGCTTGAGGGCTGGAATCGTCCACCACTGCTTTAAGCCATCATTACTGGCAATCACCGTTGCGCTCTAAGGCTGCGGTCCCAGTAACTGCAACAGCGCACGGCTCGGCGTGCACTGTGCGTGTAAGCACCGCCCTCAATGGGGAAGGGCCCAGTAGTCACCTTCACGCTGAAGGTGCAGCCGCGCCGAACTACAAGATTTTTTCAACTCAATGAAATTGAGTTCAAACCTTGCGACGGAGGCAAATCCCCAACCACGCCCCCTCCCGTCGCAAGCTTCCCTCTCCTGGAGACCGCAGATCGCGGTTATCGCTGTGCACGCGCCGCCCCCCCCCCCGCCGGGCGCGCGTGTCACAGACATGACTGGGACCGCAGCCTTACTGTAGTACTAATGAACTGATAGAGTTTGATAGTGATGTCGTCACTAGTAAGGTGCTTCACACAGTCATTCGCAATTTGGAACATTGTATTCATTTTGACCAGATACAAAAACGTGTTCTCAAAAATAAACACGTCGATAAATATAGAGAGATGGGTGGGCTTCCAACGTATAGAAACGGATCCTTATAATAGCTGAAAAGGACGCGCTTTGTTCATTTCAAATTATGGCGAGGAAAAAAAGATGGGTGTCACGGGAGACTCCTGTGGTGGGTAGGATCTCGGTGTCCGGAACAGCACGAGCGTAGTAGGGGTCAGAAGCAGGGGTCCGAGGCAGGCGGCAGGTAGCGAAGTCAGGTAACAAGCAGGGGCCGAGGCAGGCGGCAGGTAGCGAAGTCAGGTAACAAGCAGAGGTCGGCAAAGAGGAGACTGGAACAGGACAGGCGGGGCGGGACAGGGACTGAGAACAGGGAGCAGGGACTGAGACCGGGGAGCAGGAACAGACAGGGACAAGCCAGATTACTAGCAAGGACCTTTACTGTGAACAGACTATAATACAGGTACAGGTACATAAACAGATCAGGATCAAAGACAGGCATGTGCATGGGAGTCTGACTTGAAGCAAAGGCAAAACCAACAGACAGGAAGCAAGCTATAAGGACAGAGACAGGAGCAACAAGAAGACAGACAGACAGAGGAACCCAGAGCCAACAGAAGGCAGCAGCACACCCAGTGGACAAGGAAGCTATGGCTAGGCAGGAGGTCTAGGCGATCCTGACATTACTCCCCCCTCTCAAGAGCGTTCTCCGGACGATCCTCCAGGCTCTTCCCGGAGGCCTTGATGAAAAGTGGACTCAAGGTGACCCACCTCTGGTGGTTTGTCAGCGGGCAGAGAGTACTCCACAGGTACAGACTGAAAAAGTCCATCAGAAAGCCGACAGAGGAATTCAATTCTCTCTCAGAACAGTTGAATGTCAGGATGCGTCAACCCAAACACCAGAGAATCTGTGAGCAGTAAGCTTGACTTTGCAGAGTAGGTCACAGGCTCAGCAGAGGACGCATCAGATATTCGTTCATAAACGGAAGAACGTGCACTTGTCTTCACAGCAGGAGCAGAGGAGCCAGTAGCTCCTCCTGACAACCCTCCAGTTTTAGCAAGGTGTCCCTGATGGAAGGCCGACTCACGATGTTTTGCAGGAACATAGGGGTCAGCAACAATTCCGGACAACCCTCCAGGCTCTTCAGGGAAATCTTGATGGAAGGCCAACTTAATGTGTACGTCAAGTGCTGATGGGAAATCTGTGAGAGGTGCATTTATCCTCATCGCAAGAGCGTTGGCATCAGCATCAAGAATATTAGTCATAGCAAGGAACTTCACCAGGGATTCGTCTAACGTGATAGCAGGGGCATCGGAAACAGATACATCAGGCTCTTCACATGCGGCAGAGGGGACATATTCACTTTCCGTGGTCTCTTTTTGTGACCAATATATCTCTTTTAGTTTTGGAATCTGGAACTTCCCAATGGATACGTTCAATTCCATTGCAGAGGCATGGACATCAGGAATGTGGGCATCAATGACGGGTGCAGACTTTTCACATGTGTAAGTGGGAACATAGAATTCACGCTCCATGGTCTCCTTTTGTGACTGCCGTTTCGTGGGATCACCTAAATTCTCATTAAGACCAGCTATTTGATTTTTCAGCTCTTGAAGCTGTATTCTGCACTTCTTTTCCCACTCAATGCAGTTGTCAGTTCGGCTTCTTTGGAGTTGAGTCGCGACTCCATATCTCCCAGCTGACTCAGAGTAAAGCTTAAATATGTTTCATCTTCTTCATTTCTGATCTGCAGCTGCCGGTACTCCTCCCGGGCATTGTCCAGCTCCAGCTGCAGCCGGACCTTATCACGGGCTGTGTGGTCCAATAATTTGCAGGCATCGGCCATTTTGACCTCATAGCGCTGTGTCAGGCCAGCCACTTGACAGACGGAAACCTTCTCTCTCTCCTCCTTTTTGGCAAGCTCTGTCATGAGCTCAGCGATCTGCGCCTGCAGAGCTGTAAGCTGCTGAGATGTGTGTTCAGCTGCTAGCTTTAGCTCTTCCTCTAGCGAGGCTCTGGTTATGCTCAGTGTGGCCTTCAGCTCCTCATGCTGTTCTTTGGGGACACACTGGGTACTCAAATAATCTTGCAGCATCCTTATTTTGTTGGCAGTCTGGAAACTTTCTTCCTGCAGAACTCGCTGCTTTTCTTCAGCATTCACCCATTTCGCCTTGGTGTCCTGCAGATGTGTACGCAGTTCTCGCAGCTGACTCTGCAGCATATTTTCTGCTTGTGTGCGCCGCTCCAGGGAGACACGTTCTTCTTGCAGCACTCTCTCTGCATTCTGCAGTGCTGTCTGCACGTCTAACTTTTCCTTGGCCAACTGTTTCTTCTCCTCTCCTAATTCATGGAGTTTCTTATCTCCTTCACTGACTTGGACATAGAGATTCTTGCACTCTTGGGTTACAGTTTCAAAACTGATATTTAACCCTTCGAAGATTTCTCTCATAGAACGTATCTCTGTTAAGTAGCATCTCTCCTCCCGATCAACTTCCATCTCTTTTTTGAAGTAGGAAATATCCTCATGGGAGACTTTAAGCTCTGTATTAAGCCTGTCAATTTTCTTCATAGAGATTTCCAGGAATTCGTTACTTTTAGAAGCGTGGCGCCGATTCTCAGCAGCATCAGCATATGCCTTCTCCAGCTCACCTGACATGACATCCAGGTCACTCTCCAACTGGTGCTTTTCTTTTTCCTGGAGAACACACTTGGCAATTGCTGAAGATAGACAGCTTTGTAGTGCAGCCTAAGCTTCTTGCACTTTATCTAAACGTCCATGAAGACAATCAATCTCTTTTCATGCAGCTTGAAGCGTCTGAGTAGGAGCATCTTTCTTCTCTTCCACTATTCTTGGGCTACGTCTGTGAGTTGCCTTAAGCTGCAGCATATCTCTTTCATCAAATGCAGACTCTGAGGTTACATTTTCATTCTTAATTCCTTCTGCAACTTCCACAGTAATGCCTCCCTTCTTTTTCTTCTTCTTCCCTGCTTTGAGAAGTTCTGAAGAATCAGTGGTACTGTGTTCACATTTACTGCTCAAGACTGTTTGAGTGGGAGCCATAATTAAACCACACTTCCCAAGAAACCAGTAAAGAGGAAATGTGTTTTTAAAACAGAAGCATTAGAATGAACAACAGGAATATTAGACACAGAGAGACACAAGATAGGAGAGCTGACCCTTTGAGACTTTAACATCAGTCACAGAGATTATAAATGCAAGGAAAAAACATAGACAGAGAAAACCTGCAGTTACATCTAAATCTTTATGCATCAGGCGTAGGGATATCATATAGACAGTGAAAACCTGCAGTTACATCTAAATCTTTATGCATCAGGCGTATGGATATCATCTAGACAAAGAAAACCTGCAGTTGAATCTGAAACTTTTGATATCAGGCATAGAAATATCATAGACAGCAGGAAACTAATACAGAGAAAACTTGTAGTTAGATCTGAAACTTTTGACATAGGAATATCAGACAGAGAACCCTGCAGTCAAATCTGAAACCTTTGATATCAGGCATAGGGATATCATATGTTGCAGAGAAACAAACTTTAGGGGAACTTGCAGGTAAACCTGAAACCTTAGAACCAATCATATGAAAAACTACAGATTGAAGGAAAAATCCCAGTATGCAGTAACAAAATAATAGAAGCACTCTTGTCTTTTGAAATGAGAACCCTGTGAACAGCAGTGGTCCAACCAGTGATGCAGAGACAAGCCTTATCCAGGAAATGAAAAGTCAGTCTAAAAAGGTGGCAACAGGTACTGCAAGGGTTAACCCAGGCACTGCACAAAAAGAAAAATCTCAAAGAAAGCTGCAATAGTCTCTGCAGCAACAGTTCTAGTCTCAGAAAAAAAATGTTTTTTCGTTATGAACGCAATAATTCTTGCAGAACACTTAGCAGCATCAAAAAAAAACACCTTTCAAAATCCCAACTTGGATTTCCAAAAAAGAAACGAAAGTACTTATCTTCAACCATGCGGATGTGGTCTGCTGCAGCAGGCAGGAAAGGGTGCAGGCCGAAGAAGAATCTGTTCCAGCGAGATCCAGAAGTGGCCTTTGCTTTCTGTCACGGGAGACTCCTGTGGCGGGTAGGATCTCGGTGGCCGGAACAGCACGAGCGTAGTAGGGGTCACAAGCAGGGGTCCGAGGCAGGCGGCAGGTAGCGAAGTCAGGTAACAAGCAGGGGTCCGAGGCAGGCGGCAGGTAGCGAAGTCAGGTAACAAGCAGGAGTCCGAGGCAGGCGGCAGGTAGCGAAGTCAGGTAACAAGCAGAGGTCGGCAACGAGGAAACTTGAACAGGACTAGCGGGGCGGGACAGGGACTGAGAACAGGGAGCAGGGACTGAGACCGGGGAGCAGGAACAGACAGGGACAAGCCAGATTACTAGCAAGGACCTTTACTGTGAACAGACTATAATACAGGTACAGGTACATAAACAGATCAGGATCAAAGACAGGCATGTGCATGGGAGTCTGACTTGAAGCAAAGGCAAAACCAACAGACAGGAAGCAAGCTATAAGGACAGAGACAGGAGCAACAAGAAGACAGACAGACAGAGGAACCCAGAGCCAACAGAAGGCAGCAGCACACCCAGTGGACAAGGAAGCTATGGCTAGGCAGGAGGTCTAGGCGATCCTGACAATGGGTACCAAAGGGCATTTTGTGAGGTACCACTTCCTGTTTTGGAACCCGCATTTATTAGTGCAGCAGATGTGATGGTAAATTACTGTGACAAAACAAAAACGTGACATTATTCTTATAAGTTAAATGTATACACCCAGAAGCGGGGCAAGATTCTCAAATTTGGAGGCAGCCTGATGCATTCATAGAATAGGTGGCCCACCTTCTTTGATGAGGTCATATTCACTAAGGAGTGCTAAGCCGAAAGTTAACTCATGGTCCATTTATTTAGTTGCCCCATAATGCTTCGCTGGATGTTATATCGGCAAAAAGGTAAAAGCAGATGCTGTAACAATCACAAATAAAGCCCCCAAAAAAGAAATTAAAACAGTATTATACATTCTGCAGCATTCACAGTCGAGTTATTCCAAGATACATTTCCAGGTCTAATTTGAAAAGCTAAAAAAAAAACACAAAATTGGCAAACAACGAAACAAGAGTAAATACTGTATGGTAAAAAGTCTGATATGTGGCTGATGTTTTCAATTTATTTCAGCTCCAGTATATGATTCAAATTGGGACACTACCATTAAATATAAGAGAAAAACCCTCCTATTTATTCCTAGATACAATGGTCTTATTTCTGAATAGAAGGAAATGTAACTTTTATTTCATCATGTTACCCAGCGGACGCTTCCCCTCCGGGGGAAAGAAAGAGGCGGCAGGCAGCAATTTAACGCAGCCTTATTCCAACTACCAGACTGTGTTACTAGAATAATGTCCATCCCCATCCTGATTCCGGTGCTGGGAAGCAGTGTCGCTCCATTGTAAGCTGCGTCTGATGAAACTATTGAGTCAGGGTAGAGGAGACAGCGGCAACACAGCATCATCTGCATTGTACCCAGCAGCTTTCTCTGTGTGGTTAATAAATTCTCGCATCGCCGATCTGCTGTATGTGCTGCAGTGACAGATAAATGCATGCAGATGTAGCAGATGTTATGCACTGTACATGCCATGTGTCGCATTAACTCGATATAACAGCAGGCAAAGGGTTAAAGCAGGGATTCTCAACTGCAGTCCTCAAACCCCCCCCCCCCCCCCAGGTCAGGTTTTCAGGATATCCCTGCTCCAGGATAGGTAGCTCAATCAGAACGACTGAGCCACCTGTGCTGAAGCAGGGATATCCTGACCTGTCAGTGGCCATTGAGGACTGCAGTTGGGCACACCCCTTTTGTACAATTTGGGGGTGAACGGATCTCCAAAAATGAAAAAAACCTCAGAAACCTAGAGATAATGCAATCTATAGTTTATGGGAGTTTTTCTAGAAAACACAGGTTATTTAATGCGTTAACCCTCTGCGTGCCACTGGCCCTTGCGGTCACACCGTTACCGATGACGGAACAGAAGGGGAGGAGTTCCAGACGCCCCCCCAAGTTACGTGTTAACTCACGTTAATGGAGATAAAACATTCTGCCACCTCTGTATACAGTCCATTTGTTTGTAAATTGGCACCGTTGAAACTGGTCCCACGTGGCTTTTCTCCACCAATACTCCTCCCCCGAAGCCATCACTAACTCACTATTTAAAAAAAAAAAGCATTTTTGTAATTTTTTTTAAAAATTTACAAGAAAAGTAACAAAATCATGACTGTAATATTGTAAAAACATTAGCAGTACCAAAAGTAACAGTTACTGAAACGTATGAGATTGAGGTCCAAACGTGTACAGCTTTGTTAATACAATAGGAACCTGATGCTAGAATAACATAATGCTTTGCATACAGTACATCGATTGTCACATTGAATAAGCCGGTTCGTGCTCTGTATAGTGACTCTTGCGTTTCTTCTTGATAATGCAACACTGAGGAGTTCTGCTTGTCATTTCTTGTTTTGGAGGCGGACAACTCACATATGGATACAGTTTACTCCACAGAAACATTAATTTCTTCTTTTTTTTTCACATTCAAATGACGGACAACAGGGAGTTGGGTATTTGTGAGCAGCTTCTTGTCCTATGTGTATCCCTATTAATATGAATAATAGGGAATATTTAGCACCTTGTGCTTTTCAGGCCCCTCCCAGCATTGAAAAGGTTATTGTACTTAGATGGATTGAAGTCAAAAAAATGCCCCGAACAAACCACGGTGAAGCCAGCTACTGAATATGGGCCTCCCTTTGCAATCCTATTTTTTTTTTCATTCTAATGCAGATGTGATTTCTGCATATAAACCCTGCACTGTTCCAACTGCTGTTTGCAATGCGATCTCATTAGGTGCTAAGCATCCGGCGTCCAACCTGTCATCTCAGGGCCCTGCCAGCTGTCACCTTGCCAATGCAAAATATGGTTAGGGCTTCGTGGTGAGGGATCTGCTCCGAGTTCACATATATACGGGAAACCGGGCACCAGTGCTGCCCTGAAGTTATTTTATTAACACGTTCAGTGCCAAAGGCATAAAGGGAACCACTGACCAGACTACCAAGGAGTTTTTGGTCATGTGAACAATTATTACAGCTGCTGCATTAGGCTGCGTCCCCGCTAGCGCTGAGCGGGCGGCGCTTGTGGCGGTTACTTACATATATAGATATATGCAAGTCCCCACTCATGCTGTGCGTGCGCGCGCTCGTGCACACACGCTCAGGTACACAAAAAAAACAAACTATCAGCGGGGACTCAGCCTTACTGTGGTTCTCTTGACCTCTTCCGGAAAGGGGGCAATCTCTTTCTATTTAATGCAATGCCCTGGCTCTTGAAGGCCCTTATTAAATATGCTTTAAAGACCTCTTTCCATCTCAGGGAAGCTCTGAGCTCCATGCATTTGAGCATCTGAAAAGGGGCCAAAGTGTTGTGAAATGGTAGGGCTCCGAGAATCGGGTGTAATGAAGTGATAACTACATTTTGGGGAAGGACCTCTGTTTCAGATAATGTGTATAATACAAAAAGGCATAAAACACACCAATCATTGACAAATGTTTATCTGGGATTCTTCTGCAAAGTCAGATTTCTGCTGGTTTCACTTTTTTTTGCTTTTCCAATTGCATTGGGGCTCCACAAATCGTGGATTCTGGAATCCATCAGTTTTTCTGCATTATGTGTGTTGACTAGTTGGAAAAGCCTCTGAATTTTTTTACTAAGGCCAGTTGTAAATCACATCCAGCATTGTGAATGCTCACAGTTGCTTTGCAGATCAGTGTGGACCACTAATAGTCTGTCATTGAACAATTGTACTGCTCACGCCTTGCCACAAGGTGGGGCAAGAGTTCACCTAAATGGCTAATACCCCCAGACTAAAAACAACAATTACTCCAATCTCCATTTCCTGCAGTGTAAAAAAACTGAGTGCGCTTCTGCCTGACACAGGGCCTGTTCATTTACTACAAGCGATCTCTATGCAAAGTTCACACCGTTTTTTTAATATATTGGAACGCAGCAATTGGGTTTAGATGCTGACTTATTTGATACTTCCCTTCGCCGGCCCACGGCACTAGTTCCACGTCGCAACATGTTCCTTAACCATTTCACTGCCAGACAGGCCTGCAAACACATTGATTTGCCTTTCCGACAGCAACGGGTGTAACCCCTTGAGAGCCGGGGTGTCCACGGTACCACCGACCTTCCGGCAAATCGCGATCGCTACGTCACCGTGGTGATGTGAACAGGAGGAGGAGGGGGGGGGGCGCCCCTCCCTATCAGATCGCAATCTGAAAATAAGCAAGAACCCATAACGTACGGAGTGTGTCACACGGCCCTGCAGGGTCCCAGCCCGTAGGGCACTCGAGGGTTAACAGAGCCTCAACATTGTTAGGAGATCTGTCATACTTATTCTGTAGGGATTCTGTTGCCAGCGCTACAATACTTACCTTTCCATACCTTTAATTTAGGGCTTAGCTTGTTGAGTTTAGAGAGAATTAGTGGAAATGTCTGCAAAAATGGTCTTACAAATAATTATTCTAGCACTATTTACATCCTGGTGCCTGTCGTGAAACTTTGTCCCCCACTGTATTGATTAGTGTGGGTGTGTGTATGTTTGTGATATATATATATATATAGTAGAGGTATCAGTACCGTGTTAGCCGAGCTTCAATAATCAAAAAATAAATAGATGATACCATTCTGTGGCTAACGAAATGCTTTTATTTGTGCGAGCTTTCGAGATACAATGTAACATCGCCGGAAGAAGAGATCAGTGTATCTCGAAAGCTCGCACAAATAAAAGCATTTTGTTAGCCACAGAATGGTATCATCTATTTATTTTTTGATTATTATATATATCTATATATATATATATATATATATATATATATATATATAAATTATAGATAGCGATACCTTTTCATGGACCAAAAGAATAGTTCTTCATATTTATATTATTTATAAATGAAAACTCACAGGTCTATTCTTCATGCTAGAAAATAGATGCAATGTTGAATTTAAAAAAAAATGAATAAAAAGGTAGGTCAGTTCTTACAAACACTATATAATATAATATATATATATATATATATATATATATATATATATAATATAGCAGCATAGAATGCAGACAGCGCGCACACAAATTCCTGGACATTCCAAACGATACATTCAAACATTCTCTTATGATTGGATTCATTTAACATTCCGACCAATATTATAATACCTTCTGTATTATGTCAGAAAGCCCTGGACCTATAGGGGGGAGGCGTGGGATGACTTCAGGCCGAAGGGCCGCTCCCCAAAGGATCTCTGTGCGGTGGTATTGAAGGGATCTTACCTCCCTCTTTCTTCGATTATCTGTTTAAGTTCCCACCCACTCACCCTGTTTTTAGGTATTAAGGGATGGCTTTGGAAAGAGGGTTAGGACATTGCTTCGTAATGGGGGGGACGGGGACGGGGGGGTGGGGGGGGGGGACACCTCGTCAGTATTGGCTCCTAGTGGTGAGGTGTCAGACCTCAGGACATTTGGGGAAGGCGGTACCATTCCAGGCTTAGGCGGCCGGAATGGTGGTGACCTTCCGTGTAGCTTTGTGACATGTGGTGCCGAATGGCAAAGTGAGCACGAGTTGAGGGTATCCCTTGAGCACTTATAGGGTTGCCAGGTGTCTAGTAGTGAACCGGACTGTCCTGTATTCGGACACTCTATCCAGTTAAAAATAATAGTTAATGCTGGACATGTATGTGTCCAGTATTACCTCTCTGGACATAGTGACCCGACCGGCTTGGGAGACAGTGGGATTTCCCCGAGCAGGGAGAGAGATGGGCTGTTGCTAGAGGGCCGGGCAGCTTCCTCCATCCTGATTGGCTGCTGCTGGGTAATGCATCCATTGAGGAAGAGGTGTCAGGAGTCTGAGTCGTGCCAAGGAGAGGAGGAAACAGCATGGAGCAGAGAGGGGTGGGTGTATGTGTGTGTGTTTTCTGTGTCTCGAGCGCATCGCACCTTTCACCATTGTGTCCAGTATTTTTGGAGAAGCCACCTGGCACCCCTAAGCACTTGGTAGTAGGTAGCAGAGCAATGTGGCTGAGTCTCTAGTTGGGATAAATTGTTATATTTATCATGTTGTGTTAATTGTTGTTGTTATTATAAAGCTGTGTCGGGTTTTTCGTCCCAGTAAGTTGCCTGGTGTGGTTATTGGGAGTGCGGGGAGGGATCCAGCGCGAGGTATGAGTAAGTCAAGCTTCTTACTATGAGATTTAAAATCAAACTTTGTGTGGTCAAATGTCCTATAATGTTAATAAAAAAAATTGAAACAAAAAAAAATATCCTATAATGTGATGTCAGTAATGAAAGAGCAAGGTTTCTATGGACAGGAGATCACAAGGAGTGCAATGCAGCTAGAGAGGACACCAAGCGTCTATCACTGTCATAGTGCACTAAATATTGCACAAGGAAAGATATGTTACAATACAAACCTCATTTTCCCCTATGTGAAGAGATCCAGCGCTGGCTTTTTAACTGTTCATTTGCAATGAAAAAATGACATTTAAAAAATAAATAAATATTCAACTAACCATGAAATAAATTGTATGAAAGAATACTGGTTTTTGAGAGACCCATAGTCTCATTTTTCATTGATACACACACAGTCCCGGCAAGCTCAAAACCCAAACCTACTACACTACATATTTGTATTAATAGGGTTGCTACTGGGTAGATCAGGGGTGCGCAAACTGGGGGGGTGGGAGGTTTTGCTGGGGGGGGCGCGGGCTGTTGCAGAGGCCCCGCGCTCTTCCCCACAGCATTTCAATTAAATACCGGGGGATCGCGTGAGGCCTCTGCAACACTTTACTTACCCAGATTCAGACGCTCTGTGACGCGTCGCCATGGCAACGAGGCGTCAAATGACGCCGCGGGGTCATGTGACATCACACACGTTAAATGACGCCGCGGGTGATGTGACATCACATGACCCCGCGGCATCATTTGACGCAGCTCTAAGTTAGGGGGAAGGGGGTGCGCAGGCATCGCTGCAGGGAAGACAGGAGGGTGCAGCAGGAAAAGTTTGCGCTCCCCTGGGGTAGATGAATACAAAGACAAAGAAGCCCAATGTTAAATCCAATATGGCAAATGATTACGTTAAATACTATCTGTTGTTCTTCTTTTAATAAGGAAGGGTCATTTAGGGCAATAAGGAAGGGTTCATCCTTTGGCCAAACCAGCCTGCAACCACGTCAAGCTTAACCCTTTCCTGCAGGTCCTACACTGCCTGCCCATGTTCTCTTTACCTCTCTACTGGAGAAAGAAGTCTCCCAATAGACAGGTCATTCACAAGTACATATCAAGGGCCTGCTAATTAAAGTGGGATGGATGAGCTTAAAACCTTGGAGGGAGGAGGGGGTCACAGATCTCCCAATAGTTCTTTCCAACCTCCATTTAAAGACACACGCACAGTCCCTGCAATCTCAAAACACCTTCTTTCCTAGATTGCGTGACACGAGTGCTAAGGGCAATAATGTATGTATGTTTCATGTATGTATGTCATGTATGTATGTATCATGTATGTATTTATGTATGTATGTATCATGTATGTATATATGATGTATGTATGTATCATGTATGTATGTATCATGTATGTATGTATCATGTATGTATGTATCATGTATGTATGTATCATGTATGTATGTATCATGTATGTATGATGTATGTATGTATCATGTATGTATGTATCATGTATGTATGATGTATGTATGTATGTCACAGGGCCGGCATGATGGCGGGGTGCCATTGCATTGAACCCCGCGGTTACAGGGGCCCCACGACAGTTAATGTGAGTGCCGGGGGAGAGCGTGGGGCCTTTCTAACTCTCTTACCCTCTCCTTTGCAAAACTCTTGCTGCAGGGCCCCTCAAATGGCGTTGCGTTGCCGTGACACAGGGAACCCGCTGTGGCGCCCCCCTTTTCCATGACAACGAGACATTGCATGATGTCACGTTTGTCATCGCAACGTGACACCAGTTGACGTCACGGCGCCATGATGAGGGACCGCGCAGGAGGAGCAGGTAAGAGGCCCTGCAATAAACCCAGCCGGCCCTATCTATTTAAATAGCGCCACCCAGGTACGTAGCGCTATACAATACACGTGACATAATATTATAACGCAATGGGAACAAGCGCTTCAGATATAAAACAATAGGAAAAGGAGTCCCTGCCCCGAAGAGCTTACAATCTAAATAATAATAATTGTTATTGTCTGGTCAGCATCTACTAAAAATACTGCATTTAACAAGAGTAAATGACATATGACATGTATTGTATTATATATATATATATATATATATATATATATATATATATATATATATATATATATATATATATATATCTTATACTATATTAGTGAAAGCACTGTATGTTTGCCTGCCTGCCTGCATGCATGCCTGCCTGCTGGATGTCCGGTGTCCCTAGCGGCAATCTCATTGGTCCCTTGGCCCGCCCCCGCACACCTCTCATTGGCCTCACACACTCACACCACCCCCTTGGCCCGCCCCCCACACCTCTCATTGGCCTGAGGCGGAGTGACGGGCCAAAGGTCCAAAAAAATAAATAAAACACACACACACACACACACACACCTCTCTCCCCTCTCCAAATCACCTTTTCCCCCTCCCCAGCGGCATCACCTCTTCCCCCTCCCCAGCGGCATCACCTCTTCCCCCTCCCCAGCGGCATCACCTCTTCCCCCTCCCCAGCGGCATCACCTCTTCCCCCTCCCCAGCGGCATCACCTCTTCCCCCTCCCCAGCGGCATCACCTCTCCCCCCTCACCGCTCCAAATCACCTCTCCCCCTCACCGCTCCAAATCACCTCTCCCCCTCACCGCTCCAAATCACCTCTCCCCGCTCCAAATCACCTCTCCCCGCTCCAAATCACCTCGCTTCCCGCAGCTGCCACGCGGCGCGTAAGATGGCGGACACCCTTCCTCCCTCGCGGCGCCGAGTCAGACGGTGGCGGCGCCCGGAAGTACAGGTAGGTGTCGCTCCCCACCTCCGGCGCCAAACGGAACTGAGAAAGGGCGCATCAACTGAGGTGGGTGTGTGTGTGTGTGTGTGTGTGTGTGTGTGTGTCACTGTCCACTGCCCCCCCCTCCTATCCACTGCCCCCCCCTCCTGTCCACTGCCCCCCCCTCCTGTCCACTGCCCCCCCCTCCTGTCCACTGCGTCCCCCCTCCTGTCCACTGCGTCCCCCCTCCTGTCCCCCCTCCTGTCCACTGCCCCCCCCTCCTGTCCACTGCCCCCCCCCCTCCTGTCCACTGCCCCCCCCCCTCCTGTCCACTGCCCCCCCCTCCTGTCCACTGCCCCCCCCCCTCCTGTCCACTGCCCCCCCCCCTCCTGTCCACTGCCCCCCCTCCTGTCCACTGCCCCCCCTCCTGTCCACTGCCCCCCCCTCCTGTCCACTGCCCCCTCCCTCCTGTCCACTGCCCCCCCCCCTCCTGTCCACTGCCCCCCTCTCCTGTCCACTGCCCCCCCCTCCTGTCCACTGCCCCCCCTCCTGTCCACTGCCCCCCCCCTCCTGTCCACTGCCCCCCCCCTCCTGTCCACTGCCCCCCCCTCCTGTCCACTGCCCCCCCCTCCTGTCCACTGCCCCCCCCCTCCTGTCCACTGCCCCCCCCCCTCCTGTCCACTGCCCCCCCCCCTCCTGTCCACTGCCCCCCCCTCCTGTCCACTGCCCCCCCCTCCTGTCCACTGCCCCCCCCCCTCCTGTCCACTGCCCCCCCCCTCCTGTCCACTGCCCCCCCCCCTCCTGTCCACTGCCCCCCCCCCTCCTGTCCACTGCCCCCCCCCCTCCTGTCCACTGCCCCCCCCCCTCCTGTCCACTGCCCCCTCCCTCCTGTCCACTGCCCCCCCCTCCTGTCCACTGCCCCCCCCCCCTCCTGTCCACTGCCCCCCCCCCTCCTGTCCACTGCCCCCCCCCCTCCTGTCCACTGCAGGAAATGCAGGGGGAGGAATCCATGCCTTTGAGGCGCCCCCCCCTCCCTTTGACGCCCCCCCCCTCCCTTTGACGCCCCCCCCCTCCCTTTGACGCCCCCCCCCTCCCTTTGACGCCCCCCCCTCCCTTTGACGCCCCCCCCCTCCCTTTGACGCCCCCCCCCTCCCTTTGACGCCCCCCCCTCCCTTTGACGCCCCCCCCCTCCCTTTGACGCCCCCCCCTCCCTTTGACGCCCCCCCCCCTCCCTTTGACGCCCCCCCCTCCCTTTGACGCCCCCCTCCCTCCCTTTGACGCCCCCCTCCCTCCCTTTGACGCCCCCCTCCCTCCCTTTGACGCCCCCCCCCCTCCCTTTGACGCCCCCCCCCTCCCTTTGACGCCCCCCCCCTCCCTTTGACGCCCCCCCCCTCCCTTTGACGCCCCCCCCTCCCTTTGACGCCCCCCCCCCTCCCTTTGACGCCCCCCCCCTCCCTTTGACGCCCCCCCCTGCCTTTGACGCCCCCCCCTGCCTTTGACGCCCCGCGCGCACACACTGACTGACTGCCGCACGCACGCACACACTGACTGACGCGCACACAAAGCCTGACTGACGCACGCACACACTGACTGAGGCACACACTGACTGTGTGTGCGTCAGTCAGTCTGTGTGTGTTTGTGTTTCTGCCTCAGACTCACTGACGCGCGAGCAAACACACAGTGACTGACGCACACACGCTACATGAAGCTGTAAAGGAGGGAGGGAGGGGGGGGACTGGATTGATGTGAATGGGGGACAAACAGAGAGAGGGGGGAGGAGAGAGAGGAACGGGAACATTACATCCCGGGCAACGCCGGGTCTCTCAGCTAGTATATATATATATATATAAAATCAGGGGTAGCCACTGATTGAGCCACCTGTGCTGAAGCAGGGAAATCCTGAAAACCTGTCCTGTTGGCAGTCCTTGAGGACTGGAGTTGGCTACCCCTGATATGTATGCACCTTTATATATAAATATATATATATATATATCATGCTGCAAAAGTGATAAGAAACAGGAAGTTGTGCCCCAACTGTACGAAGACCATGTTTTTTCTCTGAGGACATATACAGTGGATACAGAACCTGTATTTCTTGAATGCTGCCTGCTCCTGGCCCGCAGTCTCCCTCCTACTGATGTCAGGGCAGGGCAACAAATCAGAGATGGCAATTTACACATGGTGGGTGGAAAATAAAAGTAAGAGGAGGAGGAGGAGGAGGGGAACTCGCTGATTTTCCTCCAAGGCATTTAAAAATAAATAAATAAAACCCCTTCGCTGCCAGAAGTGCCTGCGACACATTGCGGAGAAACCATTGCAGCGCCAGAGGGAGGGTTCATTCCCAACCCCTGGAATTCATCCAATACAACGCAGTAAAACAAGATGTGGGACATGGAATATCACGCAAGCGCCGGCACGTTATAGTAATATCCCATTCAAAGGAGAACAGACGCTTCGTTTAACCCCTTCAGTGCCAGAGGGTTGCGGTCACAGGAGTAATAATATAATAATAATTGATTGTTCTTGTATAGCGCTGCTAGTTTAACGTGGCGCTTTACAGAGACATTTTGCAGGCACAAGTCCCTGCCCCGTGGAGCTTACAATCTATGTGTTTTTGGTGCCTGAGGCACAGGGAGATAAGGTGACTTGCCCAAGGTCACAAGGAGCTCACCAGGCTCCCCTGCTTCAAACTCTCAGTGCCAGTCAGTGTCTTTACTCACTGAGCCACTCCTTCTCCGGAGCGGATATTAATGGGGTTCTTGGCCGGAGAACTCCTGCTTCAATTATATATCATTTTTAAAGCGCATGAAAGGCCCCAATTCAATATTGTGAGAATCGTACTAATTGGCAGACAAAGCTGCATCAACATGTAGGTATTCACTGGAAAGAAAGTGATTAACTGTGTGTTACCTGATCTCTCACTATCTCACACAGGGGCCATGGAGGCGACCAGTTATCCGGAGGCCTGGCAACAGACGAGTTGCACTATTTGCATATTTCTGTTATTTTCACAGCTTATTTGTATGATATTTAAGTTGCAGTTCAGAGTTCACGTTGCTGTCTGGGTCCTAGTGAGGTTGGTTGGAGATGTTTAATGGGACAACGAGAGTTGTTCATAGATCAACTGCTAGTGTACAAAGTACAGAGCTTTCAGAGTCTCACAGGTCTCATCTGTCATCTGAGGGAATTGTATTTATAATTTGACACAGCTGCTGCTATATATATATATATATATATATATATATATATATATATATATATATATATATATATATATATATATCTCACAGTTGAAAAGATTGGCACTCACAGGACTTTTTGTTTGATTGAAAAAAAGCGTTTATTACATTATATCAATATTTCCATCCACGAGCGGGATCTTTCTCAAGATACAACATTATTACATTATACCAACTATTTTGGTTTTATCAAAGGAGTACTGTGAGTGCCAATCTTTTCAACTATGTTATACTGTAATAATCTTTTTTTGCACACCCAGGTAAGATGATGTTATTGTGAGAGCCTCACCCAAAAAAAATAATTATATATCTCAAATGGAAATATTACTGTATGCTTACTTGCATGTCTTAGACAGGTCGGCAACCCTGCCTTTTACCATTGTCACCTAGCACACAGTGCTTCCACTGCAGCAAGGGATTCTGGGAAATGACATGCAAATGGGCACACAGTGCCACCTTTTGCTTCAAAAACATATAACATGGTCTCCTATAAGCTTACGCTTGCTGCATTTCACAGCTTTGAGCACAGCCTGGGTTAAGATGCACAGCCAGTAAACCCACCCACAGACAGCCATTTTGACCTTAATGGGTCTCATCAGGGTGGGGTTGTTTATACTGGCTTTGCCAAATGAGGCAGGGATAGGTTTCACCACACTTAGCTAAGTTATGGTGGGTAAAAAAGGTGACAAGAAACCCTCCACAGTAAAGCATATAGCAAATGGAAATATTACTGTGTGCTCATTTGCATGTCTTAGACAGGTAATTTGCATGTTTTAGACAGGTCTGCAACCCCCAGAATCCCTTGCTGCAGTGGAAGCACTTTGCCATCCTGGTGGCAAAAAACGTGGGAGGGGGTAGGAGAATAACTGTGGCTTTAACTGAGCTTATTAAAATTATGAATATTTTTTAGGCTATAATGAGCTAATTTGCTTATCCTTTAGACCAGGGGTGGCAAACTCCAGTCCACATGAGCCACGAACAGGTCAGGTTTTAATGATATCCCTGCTTCAGCACAGGTGGCTCAATCGAAGACTGAGCCACTGATTGAGCCACCTGTGTTGAAGCAGGGATATCCTTAAAACCTGACCTGTTCGTGGCTCTTGAGGACTGGAGTTCGTCCCTCCTGCTTTACATTTGGGGTATAACTTTGTGTTATCACTTTTGCAGTATGATATATATATATATAATGTATGTATGTATGTGCGCAAGCAGGAGGGGGCGCGCGTTGCGCAAGAAATCAGTTGAAACTAAATTCTTGGCGCGAAATACAGGTCACGTGAGCGGTTTGCCCAATGAGGGTGAACCAGCTCCGTAACGCCCTTAGGCACGCCCCCCACGGCGCATCCAACATGGACACAAAACGCACCTGCTTCACTCGGGTGATGTCATAGCCTTCGCATGCCTCCGCGCGTGCAAAGGCTGATGGCCTTAACCTAAGCAATAACGGGAAGGCCTGCAAATGCACCACCGGTGGTATTTTTATTTACATGATGCTGGAGAAACTTGATCGGTTGGCGCTAACTGGTCGACCAGCTCATATAAGTGGCGGTAAAAAGTCCAACAAGCAATAAAACGCCATGCCTTATATTTACTATAAATTGCTTTTAATTGCGATATTAGGGGATCCCCACATCTGCATAAAAAAAACCCTTCTGGTAATTTGCATGGAACCAAAAAGTTGTTGGTGCAGAACTAACCCCTTTTAAGCATTTGTACATGACTTCTGTGGGTGCTCATTTGCATGTCATTACCCATAATCCCTGGCTGCAGTGGATGCATTGTATGCTAAGGCCTTGCCCCCGCTGCCTACTACAGCGTCCGCTGTGGCGGACGCTGCACGGACGAGAGCCCTCCCCGCAATGGCGCCGGGCCCGCTGCGAGGGGGGGCCGCAGCGCTCGCGCGAGAGCTGCTCCTGCTCTCAATAGAATTGAGAGCAGGACTCGCGTCGAGCGATTAGGCACGCCCCCCGGCGGTTCAGCCAATGAGGGCGAACCTGCCGGGTGACGTCATGGCCGCGCCCCGTCACTCCCGCGCCACGCCCCCCCGGTCTCTGCTCCTGCAGTGAGCTGCAGACCGGGGAATCGGCTGAACGCGCAGCCAAAAGCGCGGGCGCGTGTTACAGCGGAGAGACCGGGGCCTCAGCCTATGAGATAATGGGGAAAGGCAGTGACCCGCAGACCTGTCTGAGATGTGAATGTGCTCACAAGTGGTATTTTAATTTGCTGGACATGACATCCAAATTTTGGAATTTCTTTACACGACCTTCTGACAACAAGAGTTAAAAATATACATTTGAGAAGCAGTTCCCAAATCTCATTCATTATGGGGCTTTGAACGTCAGCAGCTAACGATATCAGCACTTCATCCCTTGTTATTATGAGCCAGGCAGGTCAGACAGAAATACGAGCTTTGTTATAGTTTTCGCAGGGAGCTGGTGATGCAGCCAAGGAACGCTCCACAAACCTCTGGCCTAAAAAACTGCACTGAAGAACAGGTGAGTGTCTATGGAAAGAAGAGATGTGTGTAAGTTTTAATAATTCACACTAGGGTATTTGTGCACCCACCGTTCACCTTTATAATACGGGGACTCTGATACTGGCTTTGGCCAGCTTTTAATTGCCCTAAATCACAAAAGCATATGCTTCGTGTATTTAACCCCTTCAGGGGATTTTCACATACTTCACAAAGTTTGGTCCACAGGACAATAGGAAATGACATATATTCAGGGTAGGTACCTCCTAAATGGAGTCTTCCTTGACGAGGTTGTCAGGCTTGAATCATGTCAAAAGATGCAACCAAAAGACTCCTTTGTTACACAGACGTTCGCCTTGTCCATGCTGCCTGCTTGCTTGCGAGAGAGCAGCGCGATGAATCCCGTTCACGTGAGCGGTTCACCCAATGAGGGCAAACCAGCTCCGTGACATCACGGCCAAGCCCCACAAAACACCCCCGACACGTGCACCCACCCCCCCCCCCCCAGCTCTGTCCAGGACTCGCCTCTGCTCCAAGCAAGAGCAACATCACGATTCTCCGTCTTGCACTCACGCGCCGTCAGCATGGACGAAGCCTACGGCCTCGGCCAGGCTCCCCGCTGGCGTGCTGAGGCGCGCTGAGGCTCAGGGAAAGCGGGTGCTTTCCCTGCGCGCCGTCAGGAGGCGGGCCGGGGGCGTCACGGAGCTGGTTCGCCCTCATTGGGCGAACAGCTCACGTGACCGGCCCTGCGCGCCGGCAAGCGGGGACATTTTAAAATTCCCTAAGACCTACGCTTCCGCGCGCTTGCGGAAGCGTAGACGAGCCCCTACTAAAGCCGCTCTAATTGCGGCTGTAGGGGCTCAGTGCTGAGCGGGAGCGCGCCTCCGCCAGCAAGCAGTAAGCATGGCCAAGGCCTAAGGCCTCGTCCATGGTTCCGGCGGGCGTGCTGAGGCGCGCTGAGGCTCAGGGAAAGCGGTGCTTTCCATGGCCTTAGACAGCGCGCCGTCAGGGGGAGGGCCGGGGGCGGGCCAGTGACGTCACGGAGCTGGTTCGCCCTCATTGGGCGAACCGCTCACGTGACCGGCCCTGCGCTCCGGCAAGCGGGAAGATTTTACATTTTGCTAAGACCTACGCTTCCGCGCGCTTGCGGAAGCGTAGGCGAGCCCCTACTAAAGCCGCTCTAATTTGCGGCTGTAGGGGCTCAGTGCTGAGTGGAAGCGCGCCTCCGCCAGCAAGCAGTAACCATGGACGAGGCCTAAAAGGCTGCATCCACGCTGCCGCTGACCGCGCTTGGCTCTTAGCGCGGCCAGCACAATCAACTTTAATCTGTCCAGCCACGCTCACGCGGTGCGCCCGTGCATGTGCGGGCGCTAGGTGCTTGCCAAGACAGATAAAATTGAGTTTGAGGCGCGCGGAAGGGTCAAATGACCTCAGCCACTCAGCGGTAGTCACTGTTAGGCCACGCCCCCCTCACACTTACCGAAAAAGTTGCCAGACAGCCGAACGCTCATGCTTGGAGGGTTGGTGACATCACCACTCTCAAACATGAGCGCGGTCAGCGGCACGGGGGACGCAAACAAACACAAACGGGGGACGCAGGTTCTAAATGTAAAAATGTCACGAGTATATTTTAGCCCAAATTGGTAGGAGCACAGGATCTGTTCTTTTGTTTTCTAAAAAGATCTTAAATGTATCACATTATACACCATTAATTTTCTATTTAGAATAATATTGGGTGTTTCTGTGGATAACTCTGGCAGTCATTTTTGCAAAAGACGATAAACATGTTATCAATTGGGTCTTTTCTAAACACCCTTAGGCCCGGGCCATAGAGGGGGGGAGCCGTGCTGCACCGCGCTGACGCTGAGGCTCGCCTGCAGAAGCACATACAGGCGAGCCAGCGTCCGCGATCGGAGGTGGGGGGAGACTGAGGGAGGCGGGGCAGTGACGTCGCTGGGCCAATTGCCCGCGACGCACTGACGTCACGGCGCCGACGTCACGGCGCCGTGACGTTGACGCAGCCCCGCTCTCATTGGAGGTTTTCAGCCGACAGCGCACTGAAAAACAGCTTGGCGCTCGGCTGAAAACTCCAAAGCCTGAGCACGCCTGCGGACGCTCGCGCGAGCCCCCTCTCAAGGCATCCTCATTGAGGATGCAGGGGCTCAGCGCTGAGCGTCCGCACGCCTCAGCACGGCCTGTCCTTCTATGGACTCGGCCTTATCCTCTCCAGATTAGCTTTAGGACAGAAAGGGGGCGTGCATACATTTTCGCACATTACATTGGGATGCCGGAAATGAGGTAAGCACACATCTTCTTCCTTAAATCCCCATGCTTGAAATGGGAACACAAACTTTGAACAATTATTTCACATATTTTGACTTGATGATTTTTTTTTTTTAAGCATCAATAACTGAGTTCTAATTCATTAAATCTATTACTGCCATTAGTTCTCATACAGCTCTGCACTGTGTGCTTCATTATGGTGTTCTTCTGGAATTGCGGATACACGGTGACAATAAGAAGCTAATCGCTAATATTTGACCTATAAACAATGCCAAATGTTCGTTCTGTTGTAGCACTGCATGTCCTGCTTGAAAATCAGTTTTCTTCTTCACTTGCTCATCGTGTTACTATAGATTTATCCTGCAATTTTTTACTATAATACACGCTGTGATGTGAGTACAAATAGCCCTGATATCTCAAGAGCAGATAACACCTGTTACGAGCAGAAAAAGAAATGCTACCCGCGGTTTAAAAACCTCCAGTATATATACACAGAGTATCTGTGTGTATCTATATAATGTGTACTTTTGTGCGAATCTATACAACAGTATATGTGTATGTATGTGTGTGTGTGTATATATATATATATATATACACATATACACATACACATGTGTGGCTCTGTGTATCTGTATAACAGTATATATACACGTGTTGGTCTGTGTGCATCTGTATAACAATATATACATGTGTTGGGTCTGTGTATCTATATCAGTGATTTATATATATATATATATATATATATATATATATATATATACACACACACATATATACACACACACACAACAAATACTGTACATATTACCTGCGCCCCTCCCTTTGTGAAATATGCAGCTGGTAAAAGGATTGGCCTCATATTTATGGAAAACAAAGAACAAGCGCAGGAATTGTTCTGTGAATATATGTATATATATATATGTGTATATATATATATATATATATATAATATCTTATGACTATCTCGAATCTATATATATATAGACTATATCTACTCTTCTGACTAAAAGTTGGTTTTGTCCTTAGTCATTCTTGTGACTTCATAAAGGACAATATGTGAATAATGCTACACCGAGCACACTGATTCACCATTACTGAACGCATATTCAATTGCCCCGTAATGTTTAACCCCTTCAGTACTGGAATGGCTAACGGTGCATTAAAGAGCAAGAAAAGGCCTTTGTTATTTGAATTCATATTTGACCCTAAGCTTCTTCCATACCTCGCATTAAATACATAACGCTACAATGTATTTGCATGGCTAATTATCATCCAGGCTTTTAAATAAACCCGGTGTTAACAATATTATCCCTTTCACTCCCAAAGAAACCGGCAAAAAAATCGCTAAGTGTTTTAGAGCAGAGGTCTCCGCCCCAGCCACCATCAGCCCACGTTTTATGGATATCCCTGCTTCAGTACAGGTGGCTCAGTCTTTAACTGAGCCACTGATTGAGCCACCTGTGCAGAAGCAGGGACTAATTGAACCACCTGTGCTGAAGCAGGGATATTCTGAAAACCTGTCCTGTTGGTGGCCCGTTTTACCGTTTGACTAGAGTTGTCTTATTTCTATTTTTCCCTGTTCTACACATGTTCTTGGCAAATCTCTCATTACCTTCACATAATGTCAGAGCAGGTGGTATATATTCCTGGTTTCACTTTCAGCTCGCCCTTTCAGTCCTGACGGGGTGCGCTGCGGTTGTGCTCCCTCTGCATCCATGTGCATCTTTTCCCAGACCTTGTCAATGAACAATTCTTCCCACTCAGACACCTGCATTTTGGAGATCGCTACTTGCTTCCAGCTTTAGAGGCTGCTTTTTTTTTTGGCAGCACAACGTGTGCAAATTTCAGTGTCTTTCTCTTGAAAAGCACTTACAGGCCAAAAAGATGAAGAAAAAACAGACCCATAAATAAAAAGAATTTAACATATACTTGGATAAAACATCAATTTTATGTTAAAAACTCTGAACATGTATGCGTAACTATTAAAGCTGCAGACCAAGCAATATCCTACATGTGTGTTTTTTAATAAATCAGTTCTGTACTGTGAGAAAATACTTGTAGCATTTTTGTTTTTTTAGAACAACTCTGAATTATTTTTTTAATGTATTATAATGTAACAAGCATTTTTTGTTTCTATAGCATTCATTTACATAGTCATATCCCCTTCCTCTTGTGAAACAGGCTCTGGCACCCCCCTTTTTGAGCCCTGCCCTCTCTCTAGCAGTGCATCTATCTAGTATATAATGGATTCTGGCTATATGTTTTAACAGAAAAACACCAGCAACACCACCTTGCTCTTACGGTTAAAACAGATGATAATCTGGAAAGGAAGCATCCTTTCCTATTGTGTTTCACCTCCTGTAACAGCCACGCCACGGTTAGGAGACAAACACAACTAAAGGGATTATGCCAACTAAAAAAAAAATGCACCGATAAAAAACAACTACAAATGTGTCTATTTTTTCCCCATTGTTCACACTGATTTATTTTCTTAAATAAAATGAAAAGATCGGAAAAACTCAATAAAGAATTGAAACAATGTTACAACTCAAGAAGGCAGAATCCCTGGTTACAATGCAGTGCACTCTACAAGAATGATGAATGCTGGTCACCATAGATACCGGGTTTACTCGTTACCATATGTGCTATTATTTTGTTTCTTTGAATTAGCTGAGCTTTCTCAGATGCTTTTCTTCCTGGCTAGATTTCTCCGCCTGATTGGTTCAAATTTCCATTTTCAATCCCTCAAGATTAGATCCTCATCAGCAGTAGACACACACACACACACACACACACACACACACACACACACACACACACACACACACACACACACACACACACACACACACACACACACACTGCCAAACTAAAATTTATAATCACACATATTACTGTCAAAAGAAGTACCTTACCTTTCTTGTATTAATATTAAGCCCATTTGACCAAATACAGAGTATTCTTCACTAAATAAAGTGACCATTCAGTCAGTGTAAATCGCATGAACGTGTAATAAAAGCAGATCGTTTTTATTTTAGAGCCAGATTGCTTTTGCCTTTTCATCCTAAATGCGTACTGCACTGTAAAGTTCTCGGACAATGATTGCCGCGGGGTTTTATGGCCATCATTATGAACAAGGACTTCAGAAATCAGACAGGTGAGCACAATTTAGGAATATCTACAGAGATCAAATCGTTAGTATGAGTTTAACTATTTACAGGGAAAGCGATTTACACAGAATTTGTATTGATGTGCAAAAAACCCCCAACAAATATGCCCTGCAGACAATTGAGAATGAGAGAAGATGGTAAATCCGACACATTCAAGAGTTCTTCCACCCACAGCAGCTCTTTTCTCTCTTATTTTTTGTTTTCTTGGAGGGGGAGGGGGAGGGGGAGGGGAAGGGGGAGGGGGAGGGGAAGGGGAAGGGGAAGGGGGAGGGGGAGGGGAAGGGGAAGGGGGAGGGGGAGGGGAAGGGGAAGGGGGAGGGGGAGGGGAAGGGGAAGGGGGAGGGGGAGGGGGAGGGGAAGGGGGAGGGGGAGGACCAGGGGGAGGGGGAGGGGGAGGACCAGGGGGAGGGGGAGGGGGAGGACCAGGGGGAGGGGGAGGGGGAGGACCAGGGGGAGGGGGAGGACCAGGGGGAGGGGGAGGACCAGGGGGAGGGGGAGGGGGAGGGGGAGGGGGAGGACCAGATTTGTGATGATAATCCATGGTAATAATTAAAAAAGGGTTTAAAAAAAAAACTAGCTAAAATTAAAAAATGTATTCTAGTTATTTTATATTCACTGCAATATCAAATAATTGCGGGATCTCCATTTTATGCTAATAATAAATAGGATAATATTTGTACCTGTCGAGAATATTAAGATCCTAATGACTAATATGGATAATATAAGCGCCCACACGATCGTTGCTGAACTAACTATACACTTTGTGAAACTTGGATGTGGTTGGGGCTCAAATAGGTGGGATACACTAAAAAAAGAAAGCAATTCACCGTTGAAAATCCTGACTCCTTTCAATAATGAAATCCAATACAAAAAAAAGAGGCTGTGGAAAACCCTTTTGCAAGACTTGGCTGAATAAATGTACTCTAAGAGGATTTAGCATTTAACTGCGGTCAAATGACCATATGTATATTCAAACGCATAGACATCACACCTCCGGTACAAATTATGTCCAGCAATAATTGGAGTAATACTCACTGTTGATTGAATAAATGTTCTGTGTCACTCCCTAGTGAGAGGCACAACCATAGAAGTTTCCTTAACTTCAGTTTGCAGGGTCATTCTTCACTTGCAGGGTGAAATATCCTTGAAGTTTGAATCCTCTATATGCCTCTGTGTGCACGAGCGGCTTGCAAGTGCCGATCGCACATGCGTGGACAGCAAGGGCCGGTCCAGCAGGCCCCCTTCCAAATTCTGTCGCCTTAAAATGTTGCCGCCTTAGTCCCAGGCCTATGGAGGGAAATCCCCCACTGTGCCCCCAACCTCTATAACCGTACCCTTTCTTTTTCATTATCATTTTATTTTTGAAGTGTAACATGTTACAAGACAATCGTAACAATAATCGTACACATAATATCACACATAAACCTGAACCCCAACATGGGGTGGGGTGGACAGAGGATGAGAGAGGTAAGTCAGCATACGACAGCCTCTTAAATAACCTCTCCCTCATCCTCCTTCCCCCCATCCCCCCAGGCACCACTCCATGGCCCCTTGGGTCAAGGGTCATGCTCCCATCCCATAATGGGCCAGGGTTTTCTATCTATTGTTCCTTTTATTTTTCCTGCTATGTGCCCAACCATTTTAATTTAGGGTTAATAATATTGCTGTCGGTTTGCTTGGCAAGCCCACACACGTACTGTATGAGATGCCTGCAGTAGGGGAAGAGGATTCTGCAATACTCTGTGCTAGACACGCTAATGAACTTTGGCTGCGTATTGGATGATGGAAGACCATGTGGTCGAAGTTGGATAAAGGACTTTAAAAGTGCATGTATGGTTTGGGTGAGAACACTTATACCTAACTGTCATTTTGACATGTGTTTAATACTTTAGGATACATTTAATATCTTTTCGGACTACAACAGCGAATGAAATGGGATGTGCAAATCGTATCACTTTTCTATGGGGGGGGGGGGGTAATCTAGGGGCGTATGTATACTCCATTCAGGAAGGAACGCTGCAGCAATTCTAGATCCATTAAATGGAGATGGTTTCTAAGCAGTTTGTTTTGTTTTGTTTTTAAGTCACAGGAAATATATTTTAAATCAATATTTCCTTAGGACAATTTCACATTGAAGTGTGTGACTAGATAGACAAAGTTGATTTCTGGAATGAAAGAAATTGGACCAGGAAAGTCTTGCATCTATTAAAAAATTTTTTTTAAAAAAATGAATGATTAGTCGCCTAACAAAATGCTTTCTGCTAAAATGTTTCTATTGTATATGAATTGGATAAAGTAAAATTAAAAAAGAAACAAACCTTTTATTTTTATACAGAGGCTGATGGAGGAACATTTCTAGTGCTTTTTAATATTATTTACAAAATCTCATGTAACCCCTCTATTTCCACAGACTATGTGTGGTATGACGGGGGCCTGAGTCTGTCCTTCCTTAGCACCTGGGCCAGCTTGATGGCGCTGCATCGGTGCCACTGTCCTGAGCCCTGCGCTCCGCTGCACATTTAAACTGATTGCCAGGGGAGAGCGCGTGGCCTCTGTAAGCTCTGTCATCACCGCCTGCTCCTCATCTCCGGCGTCTTCTCTTTGTGACAAGGCGACGCCATGACAACGTGACGTCACATGACGAGGCGCTGTCATGTGACGCCGCGACGTGTCACCATGACAACGCGACATCACATAGCGCCGCAGGAGGAGGTACCGGAAGAAGTTGAGAGACCCTGCACTCTCCCCCGCCAAACTCCCAGCCGGCCCGGCTTAGTACACCATAATTGGACCCCTTGATTAACCAGATAAGATTTGTATATATCTAAACCGGTGCTTTATGGCCCGTGGGAAACCTTAACCGATGGCCCTTACTCTTAAATAAAAAAAGAACACGCTACACTTAATACACACAATATATATATATATATATATATATATATATATATATATATATATATATATACATACACATATACATTACACGATAAATTAGGACGTTGTGCTATTGTCCCTTGATCTAGTTCCAGCGTCCAATGTAGTAACCCCTTAGGCTAATTTTATTGCCAGCACTGTGTTGGAGCTCTGTTCTCAAAATGGAGTGTAGTCACGTTGCAGGCCTGTTAAGGGTGAAACATTTGTGAGGTGTCTGTGTGTAATACACAAAGGATACTGGAGTTGCAGGAAAGGGCCTCCCGGCTGTCTGTTAACAGCCCAGCAAGTATCTGGATCTCTCTTACTGTGTGTGGACTCTTCTCCTCACAACACACTTCTCCCTGTGTCCCGGGGATGTGTTTCTGCAGCTGTCTCTCACTTTCTCTCTCCATGACTAGCATTCTCCTGCAAGCCTCCTCTTTCCCCATCTGTAAGTGTCAGGCTGTCTCTCTTATGCCCCTGTCACTGTCACCTGAGCGGTCTCTCTGTGTGCCTCTCAGACAGGCACACCCTATCTCTGTGTATGGTCTCAGACTGCACTCCCTCTGGGGCTCATTCTGTATGGTGTGATAGCGCAGATCATGCTAGGCATGAAAAGTCCCATTGACTTTAATGGAGCTGTTCATGAGGTAGCAGGTCTGCGCTATCACACTTAACAGAATAAGCCCCTCTGCCTCTCAAACGGACAGTTTGTTTCAACATTCTATCTGCGTTTCTTCTTCTCCAATCCCATATCTCCTGTCATGTGTTGCCAGGCAGATCAGGGACAGTGTCTCATTCCTTATTGCACCATGTGATATAGGGGGAGCAGATTCATTCTGTATTGTCCACAGTATACCTATATTTGTAGCAGGGGCTACAGTGTGATGTTACAAAGTATAATCGTTTGAAAAGGAATATTCCCCCCCCCCCCCCCCTGGCCCTAATTAACCCCTTCAGTGCCAGTGAGGGCCTGCAAATCTCTGCAATGCATGGCAGGCCCCACTGGCAAGTAATAATCCCTTCATTTAATATTGAATATTAATGCCCAATAATAATCACTTGAGAGTTGAGTGTGTCATGCAGGCAGCCGGGGGCTACAGCTTAAATTGGACCCTTGAGGCGGCATAAAATAGCTGAGCAGTTTCCCACTTATTGTAAGTTCCGTGATATCCTCCGCTCTGCCCGTCCCTGCAGATCCGGCGAGGCATGCAGCGGCAGAGAGGAAGGCAAAGGGTTAATATCCCTTCACTTCTTTCACACATCCCACTCCCGGGCTCACTCCTACATCTTCTTGTGAAACTCCTCCTTCTTCTCTGCCTCTCTCCCCCTTCGGTAACAATCTGCCTGCTGCTGTCACCTGCTGTTCTTTTCCAATGATAATGCGGATAATACATTGCCTCTGACTGTGGGGCTTTTGACTCTGCCTTGCCACTCCCTTGCTGGCACTCTCGGATTTGCTTTGTGTGGCTGCAGCTTGCTTTGCGCCTTACCACAGACAGGAGCTTGATGTGAACACCTCTTACATAGTTACATAGTAGATGAGGTTGAAAAAAAGACGTACGTCCATCAAGTTCAACCTATGCTAAATTTAGACAACAGATACTTTATCCTATATCTATACTTGGTACACTATACTTAGTCTATATACTCTATACCTCTTGTTGCTTCTTTCTCCCCCCTCCCGTACCCTCCCATAAACTATTCAATTTGTAACCCAATTCCAGTAGCCTGCTTCTTTGTTGTAGAATTAAGTCTGTGTTGACCACCTGGCTTCAAACTGCTGGGGACAGGCTCAAATAGTCTTGTGTTCTATGTCCCAATTCACCGAATTGCGAAATAATGTCAGTGTTGGTCTTTGTGGTCAATTCTTTCTCCTCTCCAGCAGTGGCGGGGTTAAGTACCCTACTGCTACCCATGACACTGGCACCTCCCTATCTTTCCAGGTTAAGGATCACGGTGTCTTGTACCAGGCAGCACTGCCCCCTTCCACCACTACCACTGCCCTGTTTGCATTTACTCTTCTCCCTGCGTCTTTCCTGCATCTTTCCTGCTTCTCCATTTAGCTGCTTGTTGATTTTAGCGGCCACTCTAATTAAGCGAAATGCCCAAGTGTGAAACCAAGTGGGTACATTTTTTAGAAGACTATTTCAGGCAAATGAGTGAGCACATTTCTCTGTAAGCAACGAACAAAAGCGCAAACCCCCCAAAAAATTACTTTTTCAAATATTTTTTTAGAATATTCCCATATTTAAAAAAAAACTCTGTACACTCTCCCTAGTGTGATTATCACTTGTCTTTGAAAAAAAAAAGAGTGTATATATATATATATCTTTGGAAATATGTGCTTGCATCTTTTAATTCTGTGGGTGTGTAAAATATGGCTGCAGTTCTTGCCTAAGGAAGTCAATATGCCTCACTTTAAACAAAGACCCAAGGCAATCATTAGGATAATAAGGCTGCAGCTTTATTAAGACATTGTACACAAGAGAGGACTCATCCCATCTGAGAGCACAGTCTTTATAACATGACATACATATACAGTATGTGTGTATTAACTGCACATCAGCCCTGGCCTGATGCTCACCAAACATTACAGGGTTTGTTGTGGCTGGGTATACTGGCCAAGCATGCCCATACTTAACAAAAACACCCTTCAGAGGGTCCCTAGCCCCACCATGGCTTTGACAAATAACACTTGGGAGGACTGGCTCCCTGAAGACTTCTGTTTTTTCAAATAGTCTGGGAGTAAGCCTCTTCTAAGTGCCCCTACCCCCCTGCCTCCAATATTAACCCCATCACTACCACGGCTATTCAGCCCTTTAATCATGTACCTAGTTTAGTTGTCAGGGTGTGCAGAGAGGTTAATTTTTCTAGAAAACAATGTTTAATGATGATATGTGTATGATATTATTTCTAAATATACAAACACTAATATATATATATACATATATATATATATATATATATATATATATATATATATATATATATATATATATATTATATGTATATATCTATCTATCTGATAGTGCCGATCAATGTATTATCGCAGGGCTGGCCAAAGCCAGTTCTCAAGGGCCACTAACAGGTCAGGTTTTAAGGATAAACCTGCTTCAACACAGGTGGCTCAAACAGTTGCTCAATCATTGACTGAGCCACTGATTGAGCCACCTGCGCTGAAGCAGGGATATCCTTTAAACCTGACCTGTTGGTGGCCCTTGAGGACTACAGTTGGCCACTCCTGTATTATCATACGGAAACTTCCATTAACGTAAATGAGAGGTTCTGGGAGATAAGAGTCCTGATCAGCACAATTACGGTTTCATGAAAAACTGCCTATAACTAAAGAAGTACATTTACTGATGATTTAAATGCGTGTTAAAGAAATGCAGACTGTTTCCCTTATCTTTACCTGTCCTACCTTTATATTTTTATATAAATTGCATGTTTCCTCTGTCACTTTTTTGCTATTTCCTTTTCTGACTCCCTTTTCCCTTATTCTGCTACTTACTCTTTAACATATGAAAAAATTTGCTCTGTGTTCTGTGCCTATAATTTTCAGAGGTAGATCTGTATGCTGCCAATGTGCTTTGTAAGGAAAGCTAAGGAAAGTACATGCAGCCTTCATAATACCATCATCTGAACTAAACAGTATTCAGAAATGTTCTATGGTACATTATTTTTATCACTTGTACTTTACTTGTTATACCACTAATGGCTTAACAAAAATATTCAAACGTTTGATTTTATTCCAACAACATAAGAACACACAAACAATTATCACTGTGTATAGCAGTATATATTTGTGAACGGGTTTCTAGGAGCCATTGGGTTCCCTGCAATTTTCAGGTCATTTGAAAATTGTACCAAATACAGAAGAATTTACAATGCATCTGATCTCAGACGCACTATTAGAGAGGTTTGGGGTTCCTTACAATGCATCTGATCTCAGACGCACTATTAGAGAGGGTTGGGGTTCCTTACAATGCATCTGATCTCAGATGCGGTATTAGAGAGGGTTGGGGTTCCTTACAATGCATCTGATCTCAGATGCGCTATTAGAGAGGGTTGGGGTTCCTTACAATGCATCTGATCTCAGACGCACTATTAGAGAGGGTTGGGGTTCCTTACAATGCATCTGATCTCAGACGCGCTATTAGAGAGGGTTGGGGTTCCTTACAATGCATCTGATCTCAGACGCGCTATTAGAAAGGGTTGGGGTTCTGAAAAATGTCACAATATAATTATAGAGTTCATTAGCCAAAAAAAGGGTTGAAAACTACTGGGTATAGTCATAAAAATATGGAAACAGTGTTGCTGGCGCTCTGGCAGCAGAGAGGTTAAAATCGGAATAGTTGCTCTTCATAGACTGACTTTTGGTGACCTAGTAAATAATTCACCAGGCAGTTTGCTTGTCAGAGGAGACAAGGATGTATTTGCCTGTAAGAACACAAGAGGCTCAGTGAATATTTAGACACAGAAAGACTAATGTGGATTTTTGAGGCACACAACTTTTTTTCAACAATTTAAAAAAATTTTTTTAATCTCACTATTTTGTTATTATAGTAATTTGTTCTGCAATTTACCACACAGCAATGCACAATAGCAAATTGTGCTGTGACTATTAAATGGACATTTCTCTGCATAAACATTGTTTTTAAGGAAATGTGTTTATTCCTATCGGTATTTACATTTTACTCTCCTAGGCGCAATTTAACCCCAGCCATATCATTTTAATATTTATTGAGTGCTGAGTGCAAATTGCTTCTTAATATTCCAATTTAGTCCTCTTAAGAGAAGACAAATGTTTTTCTACTCTTAGAAATGGAACGGTGGAATATTATGCGGTCTGACTTAATAATAAACAGAATATGTAGGGCATCTGTTGGTAACCCAACCCCTGCAGTGTCGCACTACTAAAACAAAGTTACATTCAAATACACTGACAATGAACATTAAACAATATAAGTTCAATGGAACTACAATGGAAAAATTAAATGGAAATCCAACAGCTTTTAAAATGTCCCAAATATGCCTATATACACCACGTTTAGTAACCATTAAAAAGACAATAAGTCTTGTATGTATGTATGTATGTCTTGATCTATATATTGCCATTAGTGTACATAGCGCTTCACATTAGTACTACACGTGACAATCATATAAATAACAAATAATACAAATAACAGATCATGGGAATAAGTGCTTCAGATATAAAAGTAACATTTCGGAAGAGGAGTCCCTGCTCCAGGGAGCTTACATACTAATTGGTGGGGAGAACGTACAGAGACAGTAGGAGGTCATTCAGGCAAGTGCGTCTGCAGGGGGCTAAGCTTTATGTATCGTGTATAGTATTAGCCACGGTGCTACTCATATGCTTCTTTAAGCAAGTGTGTCTTAAGGTGGGTCTTAAAGGTGGATAGAGAGGGTGCTAGTCGGGTATTGAGGGGAAGGGCATTCCAGAGGTGCGGGGCAGTCAGTCAGAAAGTGAGTCTTAGGACCAAACTGTAGTAATGGCGGCTGCTTTTTCGTGATTGAAGCCTTTTTTTTTTTTTTACCAGAACCTAACATAATAATAATAATAATAATAATAATAATAATAATGACATCTTTGAGTATACTTGAATCCGTTAGTTTATGTCAGTTTGATGAGATAAGACTTGGGATTGGGGTTTATTTCCTCTGTCTGCTCCGTTTTGTGTGATAACACTGTGTGTTGATCAAGAGTTTGCCTGGGCAAAACCCTGTGTCCCCTTCCCATACTTGTACAGGCGGTCCTCGCGTTTCTTTTTACAACCAACGGATTATCTGCTGCGGCACAATGCAATCCGCGGAAAACCGATGATCCGCCGCTCGCCGCCGCCCATTCGCATGGGAATCGCTGTACGACGTTTTCACTATCCAATGCCAGTTTCTGGGAACGGATTTTGTCGGATAACCGAGGACCATCTGGATTCGCTCTCTGATGGGCACAGTATGGGATAAAGAAGAGGAACCACTTGAATGACAAGCACTTTCCCACCCAGAGGCCCAGAAGAAGAGAGATTTGTGCTTGACTTGAAGCATGGTTATATTTCTGTAAGGAAGCCAATTAGGTTGCTAAATTCTGTGTTAAAGCTGCAGACCAAGCAACATCCAATGTGTTTTTTTTTAAATAAATCCGTTTTTAAAATAAATCAGTTAAAATAAATCTGTTTCATATAAATCAACTTTTTAAAATAAATCAGTTTATTTTAAAAAATATATATTTTAAATACATCAATAAGTGTATGAGAAAATACTTGTAGCATTTTTTTTAAACAACTCTGAATGACTTTTTGAATGTATTATAATATAACAAGTATGTTTTGTTTCTATAGCAACCATTTACAAAGTCACATCCCCTTCCTCTTCTGAAACAGGCTCTGGCACACCCCTTTTTGAGCTTTGCCCTCTCTCTAGCAGTGCACAAATTGTATCTAGTGACTGCCTGGTCACATGATCTTCCCCACAGAAATTCTCTTCAGCTGCACTAACAGCCATTTAGTGAACCCCGAGCCGAAACTTCGCCGATTGATCACAGAACGGATCGATCGGCAATTTAACTAATTACTTCTCATTGTGTGGATTGTATTGATGCACATATTAAAGGGGGAAAAAAAACTAAAATAAAAAAACTAAAACGGCAGCTTGAATGTTTTTAGGTCAGTTAAAAGGGATTACACCGAGTCTTCCTGCAGGGACTGGGTGTTATAAGCACTAAATTTTTCAAAGGGGGAAAAAAACGTATTACTTTCTAAGGTGTTTCACAAATCTGGTGCTGTTTTTTGCCCAGTTTTGCAGCCAATAGACAGATAAATAGACTGCTTTGATCAGTGATTACTTGTAGCGTGATAAGGTTCCCCAGGGTGCTAATATGTGATGATAAACCACTTCCTGATGGATTTATTTGGAGATACAGAAAAACAATAACAATTGAATGCTCATCATGTGACCCCACAGCTTTCATCCCACGGACACAATGTATATACAATGTGATGTATACGCTTCACATGCTAAATTCCTTTCACAGCGGCATAGCACCATAACACTGCTTTAGGTGTCTATCCAGCAATGAAGGGGTTCATGGAATAGACATTGTAATTTAGAATACTATTGGTTGAATATTAATGATTGATTATCAATTAGTGTATCCCGTTGCCTTATCAGCTATGTGCATTGTACTTTAGAGTCACCGGGGGAGTTTGACTAAGCTCTGATAAGGGGTATTGGAGCTCGATCCCACAATAACGGCTATTCAAGTCAATGGCAGTAAACGTGGCAAAGAACCCTCATCTGAGCTTAGTGAAACCCGGGGGGGTGGGGGGTGCAAACTGCACAATAGAGAGGGATACAGAATCAGTATGTGAATAACAGCCGTATATTTACAAGTCAACATCCTGAGAAAGGCATTCCTGCCACGAAGAGGCTTACATTATCAAACTATTGCACCAAAAATGTTTGTTACATGAATGCAAGTGGACCAGGAATGGCAAATTCTAGTCCTCAATGGCCACCAACATGTCATGTTTCAAGGATATCCCTGCTTAAGCACAGGTGACTCAATCAGTGGCTCAATCAGAATTACCTCCTGTGCTCAAGCAGGGATATCCCTAATATCTGGCCTGTTAGGGGAGCTTGAGGACTTGAGTTGGCCACCCCTGAAGAAGAATATCACCAGTGAAGGATAGGCCTTAAACCCACTGGTGTGTGTATATTCATTTAATCTAACAATCCGTTCATACAAAGTTATATAGATATATACGTACGCACACAAATATATACAGTATATGCAGTGGGGAAGGTAGAAAAGTGCTATATATGATGAGACCGTCTATACGATGTGATTAATGAAGTGTAAATATGTCAAAAAAATACTGCTTCCTGTTACTAGCATAACTAAAGGTTCCAACGTTACCCTCGCTTGCTTTTGTTTGTGCTGCAGAGAATATACACTGCAGTGATGTAGATTCGTGGATGTTTTTAACTGAGATGTGTATTTATTTACCATTTATCAGTGACTTTTGAATGGCTAAATCTCATATGACAGTTTTTTTGTGGTCGTTTTTGTATTCTACGGCAGCTGTAAATACTCTTTGCTTTCCAGCAGGGTTTGCGATTCGCTGCTGAGCAATGCATTGCCAGCCTCCGGTTGTGAAGGGGTTAACAGAGACAAGAAATGGTAGAAGGCATATTTGACAAAAAGAAAAACAATGTAGTTAGATGACAATATCTTTGATGCTGTCCTGCAAGTATATACAGTTCTGTGCACATAGTAAAGCTAAAAACAAATACTTCTTAAATAGCATTGACAGGCACACAGCAGACTGTACAATAACAGGTAATACCTGGGCCAAAGAGCTTGCAATCTACATGTTTGGTAATTGAGGCAGAAAAAAAGCACATAGCGAAGCTCACATTTAACTGACCTTGACTAATTCTCAAACTGGGTGCCCCATTTCTGTGCTCAGTACAATATGTACTTGTTAATCAATATACGGTGGTCTATGTTAATAGGCAAATTATTACATGGCGTTGCAGCTTTTTTAAATTATTATATTTAATGTCATTGTTTAGGAATTGATCTAAGCAGTTAATTACGCCTTAACATGTATTTACCAACTAACACAAACTCCCCAATGGCAGGCTTGTCATTAATTTGAATAATTATGCACCCCCTACCAACACCTATTTACACGATGCTCTTGCAGTAATGGTTCACTGATAACATCTATATGACACTGCAGACCGACCAGGGGAGTTTGCATGGGTTGGTAGGTACAAGACCAATTATTGACGGGAGGCTGATTTCTTTAGCCTTGTCAGTGCAGATAATCAGACAGAATTACTGTCGATAGTAAGCATACACCCTGTTCTGTCTTGGTTTGGTGGTGACCAACGAATTTTGTTGGAAGATTAAATATATTAGAAAATCTGTACCAAAGTCTTTGGGTTACAAAATTGGTGCAAAATGCATGCAAGATTCATCAAGGAAAAATCCCCACATATAGCAATGTATTTTTTTTTAAGATGGATCTTTTATTCTTTTTGGGGAGTGGGGGGTGTTGTTTCCACCAGGGAGAATTTGATAAATGTCTCCTATTGTGCCCTGAACAGATTATATGAAGAGGCTGCATAGTTGCTTGATATATGTAGAATTTTTTTTGTGCCAAATGAATTATAAGTAGGCAACAATTTCCACCACTTGGTCTCTGTGACAAAGGAAGATAAAGTGACTTGGCCAAAGTCACATTGAGAATAGCCCCTAAGTGACTGCCTTGTAGATCTATTAAACAAGTCCCAGCTAAAATGCTGCAGTTCTACATATTTAGGGCTTATTAATCAATGTTTCCCATGTGTAAAATGGGAAATAAACTAGCGCAAAAAATAGCATCAAATGTATTAAAGAAACAAATTACATATTAAGATCTTTCAGACAAAAGGTGACACATTGTGTGCTAATTTGCATGTCATTTCCCAGAATCCCTTGCTGCAGTGGAAGCACTGTATGCTGCGGATAATGGTTAAAGGCAGGGTTGCAGACCTGCCTAAGACATGTGAATGTGCTCACAAGTGATCTTTTTATTTATTTGTGAACACATTCACATGTCTTAGATAGGTCTGCAACTCTGCCCTTCACAATTATCACCTAGCATACAGCACTTCCCATGCAGAAGGGATTCTGGGAAATGTCATGCAAATGAGCACACAGTGCCACCTTTTGTCTCAAGACCACATTACATGGTCACCTCTTCACCCACCATAACACCCACACACCATAAAGACAGATGTGACTAGTAATTTCAACTCTGCTGTAGCATTGGGGTAATAATCTGAAGAAGAGACCTCTAGAAGCAAAAGTGAGGGGATTTGCTGTGAATGTACTGCAATTATATGCATATGATAGAAATGTGGTGTTTTTATGCGGATTTGTACACCCTCCTCTGTCAGGGTAATTAACATGAAGGCAGTAAATAGAAGCACAAGATAATGAGTTTGTTGTGATAGAAGTTTGCATTGTTCTTACCATGCTCATGGCAAAAGCAAAGGAAACAGATCATTTATATTCAGTTCACCAACAACTAGATTAATGTTCACAAATATTATATATAATATCTATATATCTATCTATCTATATATATATATATATCCATATCCATATGTTCTCCTTCAATGCATTCTTTCCCTTCACTGAAAACATGAGCACCTTATGGCCAGAATATATTACGCTCACTTTTTCAGAAGGCAACAGAGCCTCCTAACCTAGTATCAAATAAAAGCACATATCAAACAGATTATTAACCCATGTATGGCTGCTGAGGTCAGCTGTGCTTCATAATGTATGGCAGTATCAGCCCTCACATGCAAGACTGGGGGCTAACAGCTCCTTAACCTACTGACAGAAATCAGACTATGTACTGTACACACATACTACACAGGAAGTCAGGCAGGATTCTGTAATACCTCTTAACACCTCCAGTACTGGAGGCTCCAAAGCTAAAGACAGCACATGCTGGTGTTAGTGAGGGGGGGGGGGGGACGGGGGGGGACGGGGGGGGAGAGAGCGTTTATATGTTTGTGTGTATATATATATATATATATATATATATATATATATATATATATATATATATATATATATATATATATATATCAAAAATGAATAGACAATATCGTTCTGTGTCTAACAAAATGCTTTTATTTGTGCGAGCTTTCGAGATACTGTACACTGATCTATTCTTCCGACGATGTTACATTGAATAAAGCAATTCAATTTAACATTGCTGGAAGAAGAGATCAGTGTATCTCGAAAGCTCGCACAAATAAAAGCATTTAGTTAGCCACAGAACGAGAGAGAGAGAGAGAGAGAGAGAGAGAGAGAGAGAAGAGAGAGATCCAGTAATAAGAGACAACACACTGCAAGTTGAAATCCAGGCAAAAACTGTATTGAAAACAGATAGGGCACTGCAACCAACGTTTCGATCACCACGGAGGGACCTTCATTAGGGCTTATTAAAGCTAGGCTAACATAGTACTGATACATCTATCTATATATATATATATAATCATTTTATAAGAAGATTACATACATATTGGGACTGCTATATAAAAAGCATATGTGCAGCAAAATAATAACAGTAATAACAATAATATTAAAATATTCGTCTTATTAGCGCCGTTTCAGAAAAGGTCATGTAGTTAGCATTTGGTTGAAGTGCAATTAATTGTTAATATCTATATAAAATATGAATGACCATACTTAATATGAATGGGATTTCAGCTTCATAGATGCTTGTTAAAGGATGTCATATATATTTGTATGGGTTGAAAGCTTGTGGGGTTTTTGTTTAAAAAAAAAAAAAAGTTGATACATTTGAACTACATGTTGTCTACTTTTGACATCATGTTGTCATTATAGGTACTTTAGCACTGAATAATTGGCCAGCACCACCATTATTTTAATGACTTAAAAAAAAACCCATGCATCACTTCACTCTCCAGGGGCGACTTTGTCAGTTCTAAGATTGGCCACTACTTCTTCAGGCACATATTATATGCCAATTTATTATCCTCTAATTAGGACAATGTACACTTTAAACGACTTGTACACAACACACATCAAGTTATATCATAATGATGCCCATGATGAACACCCCCTCTCTATTTCTATTTATTATATCAAGGGGGAACTATGTTGGTTTTTTTATGTATCCTTCCGCGGCAAGGAAAAATAGTCTCAACAACATCTTATTCTTATTAGCCTAAAAACTCTTTCACAAAGCCGGGCGTCTCTACCTGTCTGTGAATTCGGGGCTTTGCAGTACACTCTCATTCAATATATCTCAAAAATGTCAGGGGACGTGAGAAAAAACCCCTTCACACCTGGTATCACGGGGCGTAGAGATTGCAAACCCCCAAACCCACGTACAAGAGAAGATGCGACTCAACCGAACGGCCAAACGGAAGCGCCGGCTGCCTGAGGAGCGACGGGAGCCTAAGCCAATAGGGAAAGCCTCTTTGTTTCCAAAATTTCCTGGCGGCCAATGGGAAGACAGGGGCGGGCGCAAGTGGGCCAGCAAGGTTGGCTGTCCCCTCAGCCGCTGTGCTGTGGCTGTGGTAGCGAGAGAGTGGCCAGTGCGGGAGGAGATGTGACGGAAAGTTGTCCTGCTCTAACGGCCACTGGAAGCGGCTGTAACCGGCAGCCGAGTGACTGAGCCCAGTCCGCCACCCCCACCCCCTACCCAACCAACACAGAGATTAACCCCTTCCAAAAGAAAAAAAACTTCCCACCGGCAACCTCAATGCCAGCCATGATAGAGAAGGGGGCAGAGGTCTCCGGTAAAAGGAGGGGCAGGAATAACGCCGCCAACAGCAAAAGTTTGGCCCCGATTGGGAACGGAAGCAACTCGTGGGAGGAAGGCAGCTCGACCTCCTCCAGCGATGAGGAACACGGTAGGTCTGCCCAGGTGGTAGCCTCGAACATGGTATCTCCCCCCCCACCCCATCCATTTCTAGTACAGATTTCTTTGTACTTACCCCCTTCTTTGTTTTCGTCCAGGTGTCGGTGGGATGCGAGTTGGGCTTCAGTACCAAGCTGTGGTGCCTGAGTTTGACCAGGGTAAGTTCGCCTTTCTCCCATCTCATACTGTTGGCGATGATGCAAGTGGAGGTGGTAGCCTCAAACGCACATCTGCCAGTTGACTTTATTTTATTTGGGGAGGGGGGACCCTCAAGTTTTTCTCCCTCCCCCTCCTCTTAGACATGTCGGCACCGCGGAGATTAGCTATCTAAAGGGGCTTTGTCGATTTCTTGAGGTGTGAGGGAAGGTTTATAGTCTGTTTATTTAAAAGGGATGAAATCAACTTTTTTCCCCCCCTTGGTGTTCACCTACTGTATAAAGGGAGAACAGCAGGAGAGAAAACGTGTCTGCAAACGTGCCGCCAGACTTATGGAAAAATAAAGATGGTCTTTTCCTTGAATCTGAATCTAATGCGATGTAATTATTCGGTTTATTCTGTATGCATTTGCTAAGTATGCACCCTTTTGCGTCCTTGTTTGGGTTATGAATGACATTGGTCAAAGGTACAAACAAGCGAGACTCGATGCTACTCATGTCTATTGGTAAGAGACATATAGGACTTTTGAAAGGGTAACCATTGAAGACCCAGCATAATGTCCGATGTTACCCCCCCTAACGTGCTAATTTGAATTGATATCCAACACAAAGGGTTATTTTTTTCATACTCAACATTATCTAGTCTAGGGACATTTGTTTTTACTATCTCCCCCCCCCCCCCAACTAAAATGCCATGTATTGTTCTTAGTTTACATGTAGTTAACTCTCTCCTGACCTTGAATGCAAAGAACTCGGCAATGTATACGGTGAAATGCATTGTCAGGACAAATTCAATAATCTGTCTATAGCATGAACGGAGTACAGCTCCCCCTGCGATTAATCTGGAGTAAGCAGTGAATTTACCCCCCTCTTCCACCCCCCTTCTCCTTGCACAGTATGCAGAAAGTGGTGTGTGTGCTTGCAGGAGGCGCTTTTCAAGCATGAGGGGAAAAAATCCTTCAGGATCAGAACCTAATTAGGTTGTTTTGGAAAATAACTCCTATTTATAAAAGCCGGTGTTTGGAAAATGTTAGTTTGTGTGGCAGCAAAGGAAGTCCAAGAAAAAAATATTTTTTTGTTGGACCATGAAGATATTTTGGAGGTGAGGGCACCAAATTAAATGTTTGGGTTACAGCATAATTACATATGATGCTTGCAATAAAATTAATGTTGCATGCCTTTTTGTAAACAAACCTAATCTCCCCCCCGCCCCTATTCTTGAATGGGTTACTTCAGATTTAGTGGTTTTTGACAGGGGTTCCTAGGAACCTTTTGGCTTCCCCAGGCATCCCTAAAGGGTTCCCTGCAATTTTCAGGTCATTTGAAAATTGTACCAAATACAGAAGAATTTACAATGCATCGGATCTCAGATGCGCTATTAGAGAGGATTGGGGTTCTGCTGAATTTCACATAGGGTTCCTTAACCAAAAAAAGTTGGAAACCACTGGCTTCAGACTATTCTGATTGTTATTCACTTTACTTGTGCACTTACCAGTTCCATAAGGCACAGTACTTGATGGTTGTTAAAATGTATTTGCAATGTTGGTTTATGTCTCTTTTTTTTTTATTTGTGACCATGAAGAGTGCAATCTTCATTTGCTAAAAAAAAAAAAAGCCAGATACAGGAGGGCCTTGGGCATGTGGCGGGTTCCGTTGTAAGGGCCCGCCGCAATGCGTATCCGGCGATTTTCGGTATCTACGCATGCGCGACCTGGACCCATTCTGCGCATGCGTAACCTCGGACTGGCCCTTATGCCCATGCGCAGACATGGCGGCCCTCTTCTCGGTGCCGCCGTATCGGCGGGACGCCGAGAAGCGGGGCCTTGCTGTATCAAAAAAATCTTGTATTTTGTTTTCTCTTCCCCCACTACAGTTTTCATAGAATTAATATACTATTATTAGACCAGGAAAAAACCCTACCATTGCTTCCAGTGATGTGACAGTAGACATTATTGTAACCTTGTCAGGAACCTTAAAGGTAGAAAGATCTGTGGTGCATTAAAAATGTATGAATCTTTATACAAAGCAAACGTAATTTTAGGTGGAAACCTCCTTTTTTATTTTTTAATTCCTTTTACATTACCAACTGTGAGATTACAAAATATTTACATTTATGGTATTTTAGTATAATGTTGCTAATTATTCTGTTTTATGACTTAAACAGGGTTAATGTCACTTTTGGTCCAAGACAGAGTTCATAACTGTGAAGATATGCAAGATTTCATGTTTATCATATTGGTAAAGCTTTAATGATGATTATTAGGCACATATCACATTTGAGAAAGCAACATTATATTCCCTTTAGATTGTAAACTCAATGTGCAGGGCTCTAGGTACATTTTTATTGATTTTATATGTCACTTTTTGTAACGCGCCGCAGAATGTTGACACTTTATAAATGCACATTGATATCAAATGGAATCCACCTTTTAGGCAAATAACACGCTAAATAATTGACTTAATTATAACATTGTTTTGAATGTCCCACGCAAGATTTGGGATGGGGACCACTTACATTTTCTGATCATCTTTTCAACTTGTTGGAATTAAAGTTGTCAGGTTTTCATTAATAAACTTTCAGAACCTTACAATGAAGCGTCACTAATCTCTTCAAAGTGCAGAGGTCTCCATTGTTTAATTTGAGACGTTTTGGGGTTTTAATATCTTGAATTGGCATTAAGTTTTGATCTGGTCTGTTGTGCTAAAAATGTTTTTTTTTATTTATAAAATGTTTTACCAGGAAGTAATACATTGAGCGTTACCTCTCGTTTTCAAGTATGTCCTGGGCATAGAGTTAAGATGACAAAGAATACATGGTTACAAATACAGTTACATATGTGAACAGGGTATACTTTATATACGACATTCCATGCACATTTACAGATAATATATATTAAAGGCAGTGTTCGACAAACCTATACATTTGCTCGCCCCGGGCGAGTGGATTTAACCCCCGGGCGAGTAAATATTTGCCCAAGCAGCACACGTTTGGTACTAGGTGGCGAGTAGATTTTTTTTGTGTGGCGAGTAGATTTTTTGGTGATTTGTCAACCACTGATTATAGGCGTATGTAACAGTTACAGACCAGATTAAATGTGAGACAGCCTTAGTTTTTAAAGAACTGGTGGTGGTTGTGAGTCTCCGGTAGGTTATTCCAGTTTTGGGGTGCACTATAAGTGGAGGAGGAGCGGCCGGATACTTTGTTGAGCCTTTGGATCATGAACAGTCTTTTGGAGTCTGATCTCAGATAAGTGCTGCATGTGATAGGGGTGAGGAGTTTGTTCCTATCAAAGATATCAACGTTTCTCAAAGTGTAACTGGTACCTAGTAAGCAGAATAACTTTACTGGGACTTGGTTTAGGCAAACTTTAGCGAATATAGTAATGTGGTAATTGTTCTATGGCGACTTAAATTTTCTATGTGATGGCCAATAGGAAGCCTCGGTGATCTGCTGTGGCTTCCTTCTGGCCCGTGAGATAGGGGTATTTAAATACCAGGAAGTACAAATGATACCTTTAGCATCAAGTTATATCAGAAACCAGAGTTTAAATTTAGTGTGGCTCGACTTTGAAGACCCTTGGTTCCCATGCTGGTAATATTAAAGGTGATAGTTTGGGTGAAGACATATGGGGAGGGGGATATTCCTCAGGAACTGAATTGGTGCTTTAAGTAGAACCTCCCAGAATTGCTATATAACCAACAAGGGGGGTATATCTATAACATGGTAAGAAGGTAGGATGATCTTTTGTAGTCTCTCAAAATATATAATTAGTCAGTGGAGGTGTCATATTAGAATTGAGAAATATTATTCTGCTCCACCCTTTTGGTCCCAGGTGATCCGTCTGCATTTTTGACATTAGATACTATGAGAAAAATACATTTGCAATGTGATAATGTATCAATTAACCAAACAGTATTACAATTTACAGTATCAGTGGATAAAGCTAAATATATATGCATTCACTGTTTGATAATATGGTATGATACATCACTGTGGTAGGGATTGTTTTAGTTACAAGGAGTGGAAAAATCCTCAATCTTTACAAAGAGTTTTAACACATTGAGCATGTTTTAACTAAATGCTTTTATATTAATCAATATCTGGATTGAGCAGTCCTGTGTAGCAGTCAAAAACCTATGTTTATATTTTGGAACCACTTAATGTAATTTTACATAAAGGACAATCTCTCCTAGGGCCAAAGTGAACTAATTCCAGTGACCTGTTTAAGGGGTCTCATTTGGGTAATTGATGCCTTGTTTTTTGTTTTGACCCAGTTTAAAACGCCTATAAGTATTTTTAATTGATTTTATGCAAGTTAGACTTGGGAGTAGTGTGACTTCCTCTAGCTGCTCCCTTTGTGTGATGTCACAGTGTGTTCAGTAAGCACTTGTACAGCCAGACCCCTGCCTCCCCCTCCCCTTATCTTTATTGGCTCTCTGATAAGGACAGGGTGGGCCAATGGTAACGCAAACACTTGATTGACAAACGCTTCCCCATTCAGAGGCCCCTAAGAAATTCAACTGGCTGCTATGTGGGATTGCGCCTTTAACGACTGCCAGAAACTGAGACACACACTGCTTGCCTGTACTCTGATACATTATTCTTGCTAGAAGGTAACTTCTAGGGATGAAGGAAGATAGCTCAGTGAGTGAAGGCAATAACATTGAGTTTGAAGCTTGGGAGCCTGGTTGAAATCCCGATGTTGACTCCTTGTGACCTTGGGCATGTCACTTTATCTCCCTGTGCCTCAAGCACAACAAAATGGATTGTAAGCTCTACGGGACAGACCCATGCTTGCAAAAATTCTGTGTATCGTGCTGTGTACACTGTCGGCACTATACAATAAAAACTAGTTGGTAACTGCAAATTATATTCATTTTATTAAGTAGCAATCACCTCCTAGGGGAAACAAAAGGAATTTGAAAACTTGCAGGTTCTGCATGCTAATAGCAAATCACAACTTCAACTGTTGGGTCCCCCTATTGGTCATCAATTTAAATCCCCAGCTTAAACACTGGTAACTTCAACGGTTTGAATCTTGGGGATTGAAAATAGTGGGGTGGGAGGGCGCCCTCATGGTCAAAAATATATCGGGCAACAAAGCTGGATTGGTAATTTAAAACAGAACATGATCTAGGAAATTAACATTCATTTCCTTTTTATAAATGTATTCTTTAAAATAAGTTTCAGGTAGCAGCGCATGCAGCTGAATTGCACAAGCATTGGCAGACACCCAACTCGTATTTGTAATGTATGTTCCCAGATACAAACTGTGATTTCAACGCCCACAAATATCAAGGTAATAGTAGCTCTTTAGAATTATAAATGCATTCACTTTCTTGCTTTGTTCTGGAAGTGCCTTGTTAAATGAATATTTTTAGAGCTATCTCGTTGTTGTTTCAGTGTAAATCTTGGAGCAAGATTTTCCAAATTTGCTAGAAATGTGCTCTCTGGCATAATGCGAACCTATTCAGCATAAAAATGCAGCCCAACCTTTCAAAACCTAGTGTTCAATGTTTGCATGACAATGATTTAGACCTGCTGTCTCCAAGTCTCCCAACATACCACTTAGGCTGCGAATATAGTAGGCGCAACTGTCTGTGCGATTTTGTGCGCTGCGAGAACTAAGTGCAGCAGCTGTTACGGGCCGGCCATAGTGCATCGCGCCCGCACGGCAGATTTTTCAAAAGACAAACTATTTTGTTTTTTTCACATTACGTAAGCGGTTCAACCAATGAGGGTGAACCAGCCTTGTGACACGTCTGCCACGCCTCCAGCTCAGTTCACCCATCGGGCGGCAGGCGTGCGTGACACCATGCGCTCTGTAATCTTTGCCTTCTCTTGTAAGCTCTCCAGAGCACGAGTTTCTTTTCCTATGTTCTGATTTTGTTTGCACTTATTAGAATACCATGTACTGTCTCTTGTGAAGTGCAGAGTACACTGTGGGCACTTTATAAATAAAGATCTACATACATGTAAATGTGACATTCTGCTTCTAACATTTGGGATTTGCTTGGCCTTTTCATTTGATGAAGTGACAGTTAAATTGTTTTTCTGAAGAACTGAACCTCTTCCGAAATTTTTTTTTTTTTTTTTTTTATAATTTGCTCTGCGTTATCCAACATTCCGCTGCAGAGGAAGCCCCCAGGATATGAACTCATTGTGTGCCCCTTGCTGAGTGGGGTTACTCTCACCCTGTAAACTTCCTGGGATGCTTGGATAAAAGCTCCTAAAAACTGGCAGATGCTCTGTTTTGTTCATATAGATTTTGTACGAGAAGCTCAAATTGTCTATGGTGCTAAGCGACAGAAAAACGAAATGCAGAATTTCCTGAGGTTGTTGGAAAATCTAGTAAATGCCAGATCAGGGTTGTGAGGACAAAAATGTCCCCCAAGTCTAATTTGGCAGATTAACATACACAAGGCATGTAAAGCAAAAAATGTACCCTCTGGTTGACATAGCAGCCTTCTGCAGTTGTTGAACTGCTGGCAAACGATTTCTTAAAGCCATCGGGGTCATTTACTAGATAAGTGCGGCAGTGCGCAAACTGGGGGGGCGGGAGAATTTGTATGGGGGGGGGGCGCGGGCGGTTACAGGGGCCCCATGCTCTTCCCCACAGCATTTAAATTACTTATCTGCTGCTAGCCGGGTCGTTGGCGACGCGTCGCCATGGCAACACAGCGGTATGGCGTGACGTCACAGGACCCCCGCACGCCAGAAAGGAAGGTAGGGGTGCAAGCTCCGGGGGGAGTAGGCAGGGGGGTGCAGCGCGAATAGTTTGCGCTCCCCTGGGTTAGTGGTATGCAAGGAAGTGCGGTCTTGTAAGTTCTGATGCAAGACTCTTAAACACCATGGTTTTATTTATGGCTCGTGCAAGTTATCATTTTTTATTTATTTTTTCTCTGGGGTGGCGATTGATGTGATTATGGGGCATTGCCCATTTTCTGCTAAGTAGTGTGGTGGATTAACACATCTTTGACCCATGGAAGGATTAAAAACAAATAAATTAACCAAGCTGTACAGATATTATCCAATCAAGATTTTAGGGAGTAATTCAATACTCCAGACCCCCATTCGAGTCCAAATAAGGTTTCTGAGTACATTGAATTACCTCCTTTTGTAGTGGTAAACTTACTTGAACAAAGGATACAAATACCCTGTGCTGTATACTGTTTCTAAATGTATCTTTTGACTCAGTTCAGATATAAATGCTTTAATTGCAGGATATTTGATGCAGCGTCTGATGTGTCCACTTTTTTTTTTTAGCTCTAGGGACCCGAGATACTGAACAGCGAAGTTAGTAGGTTTAAATTTCCCTCTAGGGGAAACAAAATGGCTTCTAAATATCAGGCCGACGGGAACCTGCGACATCATTTAGTTAAAGATTCCTTATGGACTGCCATTTAAATCTGCCTTAAAAAAAAACCAAAGTAATAACTTCACCATTAAGTATCTCCAGAACCGAGGGCTCCCAGAGCTGAAAATTACACGGTTCAGCTATGGATTGTGGATCTTCAACATAAATATAACTTCATGTCCAAGCTTAAAATGTCTCATCCATAACCTTGTTTTATTAAAAATTCAAGCACATCTGAACGTCTGTGCCAAGCTTTCTACCATTTTGAAGATTTAGACTTGGACTCAATTGGGAAGTGCACAATAACAAATGTCATGGAATAGACATGTGGTGGCCAAGTCCAGTCCTCAAGGGCCACCAACAGGTCAGGTTTTAAGGATCTCCCTGCTTCACGACAGGTGAGCCACTTATTGGGCCACCTGTCCTGAAGCAAGGAGATTCTTAAAACCTATTGGTGGCCCTTGAACACTGGACTTGACCATCCCTGGAATAGACCATATCTACTGTATTTTATTTTGTGTGGTATATGGGAGGGAGGGGGATGGTGAAGTAAATATCAGTTTAGTATAGAGGTAATAGGCAGACTAGTCTCAAGTGGCATACCAACCCCAAAATAATTGCACTTAAGATTTCATGTTTCCTTGTTACAGAAGGATGCAAGTTGGGGGAATCTTGGAGGGTTGATACTGCCATTTTGTTCGTTTTTTTTTTTTTTAAAGGTGAAATCCCACAGAGCAGCCAGTTGAATTTGTTTGGGGCCTCTGAATGGGCAAGTGTTTGTCAATCAAGTTTTCTTTACCCGTAGCCCTATCTGTCCTTATCTGACAGCCTATAAAGATAAGGGGGGAGGCTCTGGCTGTATAAGTACTGTTGAACACTAACATCACACAAGGGAGCAGTCAGAGGAAAACCTTAAGACTAACATTAAAACTAGTTATAGGTGTCGGATTTGGATACAAAGTTATCACCCACCTTAAATGTCACTGAAATTAGTTCTTATTGGTCCTTTTTAACTACATGCTCAGACCTATGTGAAAAAAACACTGCTGAAATTCCAGCATTTTAATGGACAGAGCAGAGTCTTATATATATTTTTTTTTTACACAAAATAAGTGGCACAGAGTTTTATGCCTCCCCATAAATGTTTTTACATCGGTATCTCAAAAATTGAAATCAACTAGGGGATTTTACAGTCGAGTATGGTGTAAATCAGCGGTGCGCAATCTGTGGGGCGCGACCCCCAGGGGGGGCGCGAGACTGCCGACGGGGGGCGCGGGGTTTACAGAGGCCCCGCGCGCTTCCCGAAGGCACTTAAATTAAGTGCCAGGGGAGCTGCAGGGCCTCTGTAAACCATACTTACCCGTGGCTCCGGCGGCTTCCTCCCGGCGTCGCCATGGCAACGCGGCGTCAAAATGACGCTGCGAGGTCATGTGACGTCACGTTGCTATGGCAACGTGACGTCATTACGCCGGTGCGAAGGTAAGTTGGGGTTGGGGGGGGCGCGGGAGTGAGGGGACAGCCGTCAGGGGGGCGCAGGGAAAAAAGTTTGCGCCCCCCTGGTGTAAATGGCTAACTGTGGTTGATTAACTTTTTAAGGACTGGGTGACGCTCTCAAATCTGCAGACCATCTGTTTTGAGACCCAGTTATGGTTGTAAGGAGTGAAAGATAAATGACGACTCGTTTTCTGGGATTCCTGAGTTTAACTGCCTATTAGGCTAACTGTTGGAGATGTAACACATATAGAACACCCACAAGCTCATGTTGAACCCCCAAAATAACCACAACATATATATATATATATATATATATATATATATATATATATATATATATATATATATATATATATATATATATATATATATATAAGCGTATGTGTCACATAGGAGTGCTACTGAGCATGGCAATATACATTTAAAACCAGAGACGAACATGAAACACAGACAGAGCTCAATGCACATCCAGCAAAACTTAATACACGGTACAGTGCCTAAATATACATGTATTGATATCTATTAAATAAAATGGTCTTTTAGTTTAACATTTGGCCAAATTGTTGTAAGCCCCTGAGCCACTGCACGGCAGACCACACCTCAAGGGTCCCTACACTAATATTCAGGTTATTAAGAATTTATATTAGTGTAGGGACCCTTGAGGTGTGGTCTGCCGTGCAGTGGCTCAAGGGCTTACAACAATTTGGCCAAATGTTAAACTAAAAGACCATTTTATTTAATAGATATCAATACATGTATATTTAGGCACTGTACCGTGTTTAAAGTTTTGCTGGATGTGCATTGAGCTCTGTCTGTGTTTCATGTTCGTCTCTGGTTTTAACTGTTGGAAATGTTACATATGTTGGAGTAGCAAATAACAGATTCTGCTTTAGCATGTCTAGCTTTGTGTAATGTTCTACAGTAGCATACAGTTAATTGGGAGCTCTACCCCATTTTAAAGGTGCTGTCCCACTTCACATTTATCGTGTTGAAAGAAATTGCAAGTATACAAGGAAGTAACAACTTTTCAGTATTTATTTTATGGTTTTAAGATGTTTTAGCTGTTCGAGCTGAGGCCCTAAAGCGCCTCTGTTTGATTCACAAGTACCTGCCTCTCACGCTCTTCTATAACTTTTTTTTCGACTTCATTTACACCTAGATGGAAAGCTCCTTGTAAAAAAAAAAGTTTCAAACGGTAAAATTTAAATTGGGTACCAAATCGCTATTAAATGCTACAAAGTACTGGATGTTAGTCTGCGAATAAATTGCATTAGATCCTGTGTACAGTGTATACTCGGGCAGTACTTGTCTCTAAAAACACAATGACCAATACATGGAATGTGCAGATTTTAGTTACACGTGGACACCTCATGGGAAAAAAATGCTGGAGAATAACTTACCAGGAATATGGTACATACTTACTGTTGACCATTTGGAGCACATGTTTACAATTTTGGGAGTGCTGATGGGCTGCCCCCCCTCACCCCAGCCAAAAATGGACGCATGCAAAGTATGCTTGACCGCATACCCATAAACCTAAAGAGACCTTGAGTCCACAGAAAGTAATTGCTCTAGTTGCCTTTTTTATATGACCTGTGGGCCTGAAGTGATTGATTTACAATTAACAATGTAAAACTTTCTCTAATACTTGCAAAAATCCCAATTACTCCATTAAAATGTCATTGTGATAATGGGACTGTACTAATGTTCTGAAGCGTAAGGGCTAATTACATTGATTAAAGATAAATGCAATGGTCTGCATAGGATGGTTACAGTTCAATGTCAGAATCGGCACTAGACATTAAATATACAAATGATTATTAAACTTACCAGAAGACATACAGAAAATATCTGCACGTTTATGAGCTTTTGCAGTGGCCTCCATCTCCTGCATTCGTTTCCCAGCCTTGATGGCAGCGTTGTAAGGGTGTGTCTGTGTCCTTTTCGGTGGTGGGGTCGGCGCAAACTTTGCACTAACTAGGGTTGCAGGCCGTTTAATGTCTGATGGGAAGACACATGTTCTGTCTGCTGGGCTGGTCCTTTGGTGCGATCTTGCTGAGCTGGTGGATGGGGGCTGTTCTGGAGTAATGTGACGTGGTTCCTTTTTTTGCATGTTGCTGGTGCCAGTGGGAGACCCCTTGCAGATGCACTTACGATAACACCCTCCTCCTACTGTCTGTAAATTCTCACTAATTACCACGTCGATTGTAAGCTCTTCTGGGCAGGGACTCCCTTTTCTATTGTTGGTGTATTACTGGTAACGTCGCGTGTATTACTGCTGTGAAGCGCTATGTACCTGGATGGTACTACATACTTCCCTTTCTCCTTATATCAAACTGCGTGGTGGGTGACTCTTCGCAAAAAAAAACAATCATAAGTCTAAAATGGGGAATAAGTCAGTTGAGTCCCCACTTAGTTCCCGTTCCAAACGTTGAGCTTGCCAGTAATAAAGACGCCTTGAAAAAGTCATACTACTGAGTTCACAGAATGTCAAGACATCTTAAACACAATTTAATTTTTTTTAAATGATCACAGAAATCTGAATGTTTAATTAGACTAAAATCTAGTTCAATATTCGTTACAAGCAAATATCGTGTGTGATGAAGGCCTATGACTGGATTTTCACATTGTATTATGTTTCTGAACATATACTAAAGTTGAAGGTAATCGGTGTTGCAAGCATGAAAATGATTTTAAAACGTACTCGTTCTTTTTGCGAGGTGGGGTGAGGGGTGGTTTGCAAAATCATAAGGCGGCTAAGTTATAGTATGTATTTTGACTTTGTATTCTACAGACGCATTGAAAAAACATCCTGCACTTATTTCCAATTAGGGAAACATTTGGCAGGGTTCCAAGTTGAACATATGTTACTTTTAACCCACTCAATGCTGACCTGCAGCTGATGGCGCCATTTAATCTATTTCCTGTCAAACCCCTTTAGAAGGAATATCCACAAAAAGAAAGGTGTGCTAAAGTAGTGTGAAGGGGTCTGCAACTATTAAAGTGGCAAAACATGTGAAATCTTTTATATGGGTTTAAAAAAAAAATGGTCCTGTGGTATTAGATACTTACTGTCATTTTTTTTCTTTCAACTCTTAATGCCATCTTAATGCGTTTTAAAGCATTCTTTGATTTCTACAGATGGATTAAAGCCCCCCACCTCCCCAAGCAGTGCATTATATTTGCAACACATTCCTATTTGTGATAATTTGTTGCCAATGTTCCAAGCCGTTTGAGCTGTTATCTGTAACAATACAGAATGTGACCGTGGTAATATAAGGATACATTGTAGCTGCGTGGGTAGTGCTTGCTCCGTTAACTTACATGTAAGGCTCCCTGAGCCTCACCAAGAATCTTCCTGGTTCATAATGTGGTGAAAGATGTGATCAAGATAGAAGGGTCTCAGCCGGACAAGAAAGCATCCTTGATTAGGAAATTTTTAAGAATGTACCCATTCGAGGAAAGTGGAAGCATGGGATTCTCACCAATGCTGGATGCAGCAATGTCCAGGTTTGCTAGATGAACAACCCTGCCTGTAGGTAATGCAGCCTAGTTTTCGAGATGCTGTGGATGGAGAACGCCTTGAAGAAATCATTTGCAGGCCTTCTATAGCCGTAGCATCTGTGTCAAGAGCAATGAGGTTTTCTATTGCTAATACGGAGGCCCAGGTAGTGGGAGCACTCTCGGAACTAAAACTGGGAGAAGCTTTTGTAGCAGAAGCATCACTGGATTCTTTTAAGCTAGTAGCAAGGTCAATGGCACTGTATTGCAGCCAGAAGAGCACTTTGGTTACAGCCTTCGCAGGCAGATTCATCCTCAAAGAACAATCTGTGTTCAATTCCTTTCAGGGGACATTTGTCAGGAAGCTAGATTCCATCTTTGAGAGTCTCTGGAGGTAAAAGTCTGTTCCTACCACAGGAAATGAAATTATTTGATTCACCAACTTCAAGTATGAATGAGGGCTAACAGCCGAGGTATAAGAATCTAAAGGCCCGGAAGGGGTTACTCCAGAACTGCTTTCTGGTGCAGTGACCAGAGCTCTTTCATGGGCCAAGAAGTGGAGGACCCTCCATAAAGCGACTGGGAAATTAGATGAGCGAAGCTCGAACATCCAACGTAGGAATAAGATTTCGGGACGCTTGGACGCAAAATGATTATGGATTCCTGAGTGGTCTGCATGGTGTACTGGTCTGGACATTTAAGACCATATCGGGAAGACCAGTTTATAAAATCCCGACGGCTGGGAAACTTGCCAGACGGGCGTTAACCAGCAGTATTCAGCAACTTGTTGATGGTTGTGTGATCCAACCAGTTCCGACACATCGCTAGAGGTATCTACTCGCCAATGTTCCTCTTAAAGGTGAACGGAACATTTGGGTCTATCCTGGACCGAAGAGGGGTAAATAAGCTGCTAAAAGTAAGGAAATTCAAAATGGAGTCCAAGACCATTATTGCCATAGTTGACTAGGGAGACTGGCTTGTATCAGTAGACCTAAAGGAGGCCTACTTCCACATACCCATGTCAGACACAAAGTATCTGAGATTTGCTGTATAGGTAGTTCACCATCAATTCAGCTCTTCCCTTCGTGTTCTCTACTTCACTGAGAACTTTCACAAAGTTGTTGATCACACTCATCGCTGAATTAATGAAAGAAGAAATGCAGATATTCCATTACCTGGACGACAATTTAATTAAAGCAAGAGGCAAAGTCCCGTTGCTCCAACACCTACCCAGGGTACTGGACTCAATTTCACAGCACAGCTTTTGATCAACACAGAGAGCCAGTTAAACCCATTCCAAAATCTTAAATTCCTGGGGATGGAGTTCAACATGCAGCAAAGTATAGTGGTTCTTCCCTTCGAGGGAAAGTTTGCAGGAAATGTTCAGAACAGCCAATGTTAGCAATCTATGGTGGGCTCAACAGTGCATGAGGCTGATAGGTATTCTATCAGCGACCATACGGTTAAGTGGGCCAGATGGTGCATAAGAATGTTCCAACAAAACTTATTGCGTCAGTGGCACAGGCAGGTGGCAAGCCTAGACCAATGGATCTCCTTACTGCAAGACGTAAGAGTATCACGAAAATGGTGGGAATGCGACAAACATGAACATAAGATGCCCTCTACAAGATCAGGTCTTGCTCGTGCTTATGACTGACACAAGTGGAACAGCCTGTGGGATCGCGAGCCCAAGAAAATGGTCTATCGGGAGTCACGAAACATCGGCAAATATTCTAGCATTTAGAGCATTAATGGAGGCAATCAAGCTCTTCTCAACCGTTACGAGGGTGCAACTTGAAGATAGTCGGACAACTGTACTACGGTGACCTACATAAGGAGAGACAAAAAGCTGCACGCTCCTACAGGAGCTATGCCCAATTCTGACCTGGGCATAACATGTAACAGACCTTGCATAGATTCATACTACAGGGAAAAGGAATCTATGGGCAGACTTTTTCAGCCGAAAGACCCTTGATACAGGAGTTGTCCCAATCAAACACTTTCAACCAATTAGTCGCAAGATGGGGGGGAGGGGGGGGAGACAAGTCACAGATCTCATAGCAACATCAGGAAACTGGAAATTATGTTTCTGCTCAGGAATGTTTCATCCAGAGGCTACCAAGGTAGACACCCTCTCCTTTCCATGGAAATTCCGGCTAGCTTCCCAGGGTCCAGTGCAACATCCTTGTCCAGGGGATTGGCCTTTGACGGCTTGGAGCTTGAGCAGGGGCTGCTCAGAGGACAAGGGCTGTCGCACAAAGTGGTACAGGCCTTAATGGTGGCATGGAAAAGGATTACTTCTACAGTATTTCTGGCAGCAATTTCATCTGTGGTGTGAGCCCCAAGGTGCAAGCTTTTTGTAACCAACTACTAACACAATCCTGGAGTTTTTGCAAGGTTAGAGCAATGGCTCAACCCTAGCTCACTGAAGATTCAGGTGTCCCTTATCGGCACTACTAGGAAGACATTTGGCTGCCATTGATCTCACAAGTAGATTATTCTAACGCTAGAGACAGTTCTGTTGATAGCAGTAACGTCTGCGTGCAGGATTGGTAAATTGCAAGCCTTATCCTTGGAAGAACCTTTCCTTATTTTTCCTCAAGACAGTCGTCTTACAACAAGTACAGCTCCTCTTACCTAAGATTATTGCAATATTCCATCTCAACGAAGATACTACATTTCATTTTGGACAAAGCCGGCAAACAACCAGGAGCTAAATATATTCACGTTGGGTGTAGTAAGGTGCCTAAAACCCTACCTTTCCAGAACAGAAGGATTTAGGCAGTCAGACTGTTCATACTTCCAAAGGGAACAAGGAAAGGGCAAGCAGCCTCAAAGGCTACTTACTATAAATCAGTGGATTGTAGTGACCATCAGGAAAGCTTATACTATTCAAAAGATTCCAAAGCTCGCAAAAGCACACTCAACACGGGTCATGGGCAGTGAAGGCCTAGGCTTCCCCCTGCAGAATTATGCAAGGTGGCAGAATGGGTTTCTATTAATACATTTTATTAAGTGGTATTCTTTGGACGTACATGCCTCAGCAGACACATGCTTTAGCAGGAAGGTCCTGCAGTCAATTGTTGCCACTTAAATCAAAGATCATATTTTAGTCAGTGTGGGGCTTTATTCTAGACACCCCCCCCCCCTTTCTTTATGTGAGTACTGCTTTGGAGGTTTGGTAAGGGGTATGAGCCCCCAATCAGGTCTCAGCTGTCCCAGGAATAGGGATTGAAATCAGCATGTGTGTTTGTAATCCATAGGCTAGAGAGCACAAATAAGTGCTGGGGAGACTCTCTATAAGACAGTCTGGACAAAGGTATAATAGTACCAATAATGCTGAATGGCTAGCTCAGACCTCTATATATGCCATAAAGGTACTGAGTGAATCCCCAGCAGAAACCAAGGGTACATACCGTGTCTGCCAGTGTCAGTCTCCCTTCGGCAGCACAGCTCTGTCTCAGCTGGATGCGTGCATCACGCTGGGTATGATATCGAAGGAAGGTGGTCCCAGGGGTCCAATAGCGGTGCACTGCCAAACAAACAATGGGGGCTGCAGCCAGTTGAAGTAAAAACAGTAATTTATTAAGTGGTCAGAGCGAAGTACATGGTAACTTTGCCGCGTTTCAGGACATAGCGTCCCTTTATCAAAAAGTAAATTCGCGTCTGCCTGCTACTCCATTACATGTAAATGTAATGCACTATGTAATGGAGTAGCAGGCAGACGCGAATTTACTTTTTGATAAAGGGACGCTATGTCGTGAAACGCGTCAAAGTTACCATGTACTTCGCTCTGACCACTTAATAAATTACTGTTTTTACTTCAACTGGCTGCAGCACCCATTGTTTGGCAGTGCACCGCTATTGGACCCCTGGGACCACCTTCCTGAGTACTGCTTTGGCAAGTCACATTGGTGATCACTGCCCTTGGGACAGGCAGGACAACAATAAATTGATACCCAACATATGTGATTTTCTTTTCCTGGAGAAATCCGTCCATGGCAGTGCTCACCAATTCCCTCCCAAAGTTTAGATGTAAGATACTAATGTTTCTAGTTATATCAGCTTTTGTACTGCGACTGCCTGGGGAGGAAAAGAGGAGGTACTTTATAGGTCCTCCCACAGGTAGAGTTTTATGTCATCTCAGCTGGCGGGTGGAACGTAACACATTGATGAGCACTGCTATGGATGGACTTTCCAGGAAAATAAAATTACGGTAAGTTGGGTATCAATTTAAAATTCTCTCTGGATCAACATTCTTCCCATATTGACTTATTTGGTATATCCCTGTATATCATTCCTTTCTTCAAAAAAAAGTTGGATTTTTAAACACATCTATTGTATCCGTAATCAGTCTCCATGGATATTGAATTGCACACTTTAACTGCCCTTGCTGTAAAGAACCCTTTCCTTTGTTGCTGATCGTCTCTTTTCGTCCAACCTTAAGGCATGACCATGTCGTTTGTACTGCCCTTGGGATGTATAGTTATTTTTTAAAGCTCCTTGTATTGTGCTGAATATATTTGTATGTAGTTATCATATCCCCTCTTAGACACCTCCTATTCTAATGTGAACAAATCTAATTTAGCTAGCCTCTTCTCATAAGTCAGATGTTTCACCCCCATTATTAAATTAATGGCTCTTTTTTGCACTTTTTTCTAGTTCCATAAGGTCTTCATGGAATGGCTGCCCAAAACTGTACACCATATACAAGGTGCGGTCTTTCTAGAGGTGCATAATTGTTTACTTCCCTTTCACCCATTCCCTGTCTAATGCAAGATAAATATCATCTTTGCCTTTGTAGCTACTGCATGACATTGGGCACCATTGCACCATTTCATCTTCCCATCGTACTTTTGGTCATTTTATTGGTTCTTTTAATGTCCCTTGGAATTCAGTTGAGTATCTGTGACGGTAACTTTGTGACAGGCTATAATAATACACCAAATAACTGGGTTGAACTGATAGAGGCTTAGATATAATAAAGTATATTTATTCCTTAAATAGGTGAACACAGCTATATAGTACAGTTAACAGGCAAGAAGGTAGCACTTACTTGGGGTTGGGGGATGAGAAGTATCAGATAGCAATTCTCCAGCAATCAGGTAACAATCAAGATGGTATTTGAAGACAATGGATATAGGGTTGACCACAGTTTATATATCTTTGTAACCCTATTCCTAACATTGAGTACAGGCTATTGGATAACAATTACCTGTATCCAATCTTTAACGTGGGAACACAGTTTAACCCATGCCCCCCAGCTAGTTAGCCCATGTGCACTGGGACCCAGAGGGTCTCATTTCTGTAGCCCCACATTTACATCAGGGACGCCGGCCAGTCTACCAAAAGGAATATCTGGCAGGATCTTTGTTTGGAAGTGTAAGATATGACACTCACAAACCACTCCAGTTTGACGCTTCTCCGCCCTAAGGTAAACAGTGAGGGTGGCAAAATCTTTTGAACAGCACTTAGTCTCTAGACATTGGGTCGCCACTCTGACCATCTGCTTCCCTTTGTGTAAAGGAATCTTCGCGGGTTTTTATCCCCGTCTTGGAATACAATATTAAAGGCGAAACATAAACATATTAAAATATCCGGTTCTGTTGGGTCCAGCGAGTCCAAACTGCCCAGTTCTCAATGCCGGAACTGGGGCACCATATGGTCCAAGTTTCAGCCCGCTGCGACCTTCAGAACCGGAGATACACAAATACTACTTAAACCGTTTCCTATTTTAATACAAAATTCTCCGCTGTAAATTAAATCACGGTTTTTCACTAAATCCCCATTGAAAACAACGGGCTCCGCCACCAAAGACTTTCAATGGTAAACTGCCGCCATTGGCGGCTATGGGAATCTGCCGCCATAGACTTTCAACAGGGCATCGCCGCCGTTGAAGCCTATGGGGTTTCTCCGCCATAGCCGGTCAATGGGAACCGGCCGCCATTGAAGTCTATGGGGAAAAACTCCCGAACCTTTAAGGTGGTCCATACTCAGTCGGGTTGGTCAGAGAGGGTCAAGGATGGTTCTGCAGCCATGCCGGAGCAGTGACTACAGGTACCCCAAACCCTGGCCCTCTGGACCCTCCAGAACCGGAGATATGGGCTTATGGTTTGTAGAGTCAGCGCGCCCGCACTGCAGACAGGCGGGGCGCTGACATACACAGACCGCGATATGCGATCTGTAGGGAGCCGGAGTGGAAGGGGGGCGTGACTTGAGCGGAGGGACCCGCTACTCTTCCCCCCCACCCCCCCTTCTCCATGGCTCGGGCTGCTGATTGAAGGTAAGTAAAGCAACACACACACACACACAGACAGAGGCAGGCACTCACGCACTCAGGCACACACATACACACACACAGACAGGCACGCACGCACTCAGACACACACACAGACATGCACTCACGCTGCTTTTACTCCACACTCCTCCCCGCTCCCCGAAGCCTCCCCTCCCCATTGGCTCACAGCCACACCACGTGACTCGTCAACGCTAGGGATCACCATTCTCTTATATCCCGTAGCGGCTGACGCGTCACAGCGTGTAGTAAGCTGTGCAGCCAGGGGGGACCGGGACCGGCTCCGCAGGATTCCCCTGCTGGTGGGGAACTCGCGTGTGGCCGACCGCGCCGCCGGGCGCAGCGAGACCGAGGCCTTAGTCATTTTCTTGTGCTGCTTCTGCCGCCGCCATTGGAACCTATGGCGCGACCCGCTTTACCAGCACAACCCGTTCCGGGGGTCCTGGATTCTGGACCCGGTGGTGGTCGAGTGAGGGGAGGCCTAAGAACTAGGGGCAAAAATGATTTTATTTCTGGGTGCCCTAGAACCTAAGATTCCCACGCCACTTGATGTTGAACTTGACTAATCAGTGATCAAAGCTCTTTTTCAGACATTGCGTCCGCTTTGCGGTTTGGACGGTTGCCAACTCGTTCCTGGAAAGCGCCGTAGAGGAATCTCCATTGAAGTCAATAAGCCCATTGACTTACAATGGGAAACCGCCGCTCCTCTTCTCGGACGCCACCTGCTGGTCTTCAAGGGAAACGGGTCCAAAACAGCTAGATCCGCCATTGAAAACAATGGAGCTTCAATGGCGGCCTATGGGACCCTGCAAAATGGTGCCTGAAAAGGCGGGAAAATTAAACAAAGGGCTATAATCACTATACAACTATTAACCCTTGCCCTCCTGGATGGATCCCAGTGTGTGTGTGTGGTGCAGACACTGACATAATAATAAAACATGGGAACAGGTGAACATACATTTTCATGATATAACAAGGTGCAAACCACATCCCTGGACTGCAGTCCAGTTAACCCCTTGTCTCCCTGGTGAGGTCAGGGGGTGGCCATATGGGGTGCAACCCCTTTAATACCGGGCCAAACCCTCTCTCCCTCTACAGTACCATCTTTGTCTAACGATAGTAATTTCTTCTTGTGGTGTCTGGCCCACTGCCATTTTAATTTCTTCCCTGTGTGATGGCCAGATGATGATGATGATGATGATGATGATGATTAGCTAAATCTGTATGCACTTAATTATTCGTCCAATATTTGACAAGATGCATTTTTGCAACCTCTCCTTCATCTTAGGACAGTTGCTTTAAACCTGTTTTGCCTGAAATCCTAGGGCACTGTAGGGGTGTGGGTTGCTGGGATACCACAACGAATATTTTGTATAGTCTGATATTTTACTTTTGAGTGACACAATACTTCTCCATTTAATTACTTGTGCTTGTGAGATCAGATTATTTTTACACCGTTCTAAACAAAATGGTGTGTGTGTTGCAATCCTGCCCCTGTACACTAGTTTTTGGGGGTTGGAAGGAAAGCTCAAAGAAACCATTTTGCTCAGTTTAGAGGTGCAATCCTTTCAACTCCAAAGAAGGCATTAAAATATTTTTTACAGACAGTCCCTCCTATGACCAAAGTATGCCAATGACTGTAATGTTTATGGAGTTAAATATTGGATTGCTTAAAAAAAAAAAATTGTAAACCTGGAAAGCTGTGAATTGGGAGGGCTTGATTCTCCAGCTGCTCCCTTGTCTGATATTAGAATTTTCATCAAGGTTTGCCGAGGAACCCTCCCTCTGCCCTCCTTACCTTGGCTCTGTGATAAAGGGTGGGTAAACAGGTGTGTGGAAACACTTGATTGACACACTTCCCCAGTAAAGACCCTGAATATAATCATAACTAAACCATTCCTTATTTCTTAAGAAACCATAGCGGACAAATCTTTACATCAAGCAAAGTTTCCTTTGTTTAAGGAAGCCAATTGGGTTGTTAAATTCGCTACAAAATATTGTTTCGGTCCGCTTTCAGGGATTGCACCTTTTTTAAAGAATGATTACATGTGTTTAAGGAACGTTACATTTCAAATAGTTTAAAAAAACAAAACAAAAACAAAGAGAAATTTGTCTAATTACATTTTGCTGGGATTAAAAACATTCTTTTCCACTAAGCCCCTTTTTTTATAGGGAGGTTTTTAGAGTTCTTACTGGTAGTTTAGAAATGTCACCCCCTCCTAAACCAGTCTCTGGCCTTGACCTAAATTGTAAAAGCAAAGACTGGTGTTGGGTCTCCTGAATTTATAGCACTTCTACCTCCAATTTCAGCCGAGGTAGAGTGTTGCGAAATGTCACAGGGGGTCACACATTAGAAGTGCATACTTGCAAGCAACGACATTGACATTGAACATTTACGTGCAACATTTTTTTTACATATACAATATCATTTTTGGGGTGTGGGGGGTGAGGAGAAGGAAGTCTCCTGCCAAACTGGGTATTTTAATATGAATCTTTGGCTGCACTCCTTTTAACAGCCAGAGGGGGAAATATGGCATATTGGCTTTCATATTTTCTTTTGTCATCCCAAGGGACACAGGAAGTGCAATAAATACATTTGGTTGCATTATAATTGACATTAATTGTGCTCTATTCTTTTTGCATGAATGAATTGTGGTAGCCATACAAGTCCAGTCAGTGTCAAGTGGACTATACACACAGAAAGCAGTATCACTATATAGAGCAAAGCAACATTTCCCGATTTTACTCTCTCGATTTCCTGGACACTCTCTGAGATTCCCCAAAGAGTGTTTGGAAAACTCTCTCCTTTAGCTGACCTGTGTGCATGCAGGTACCATGTATGATTACAACCAAATACATACAAATGGTGCACACCAACATTGCCCTGTAACCGTTTCCTGAACAAAGTGGTTGCTTAGCATTCTAAAAGAGTTCTTGATTGTCTAAATAGTTGGTTGCTATTAATAAAATGCTCTTTGAAGTAAAGCATTGTGGGTACTTAAAGGGGTTAAGCAATGGTAGTTTTACTAAGGGCGTGTAGATTTGTTCTCTTGTAACATGGGAACTAATGTTCTTCCTATGGCATGATATGCATTGCTGTGTTTTTAGGTTTATTTTGCCAAGGGGGTACTGGGGAATTTTTTTCTTCTTCCAAAAACGAATTGACGACACTGTTCTGTGGCTAACAAAATGCTTTTATTTGTGCAAGCTTTCGAGATGCACTGCTCTCTTCCGGCGGTGTTCCAATGGATAAAACAAAAGAAGGTTTTACTTACATTCCAAGATGCACTGTTTTTATCTGACTGAAGCCTATCCCTCCTCCCTGTGCAGTATGCGATTTTGATGCACTGTTTTTAAGTAAAACCCTTGCTTGCTTTATCCATTGTAACACCGCTGGAAGGAAGAGATCAGTGTATCTCGAAAGCTCGCACAAATAAAAGCATTTAGTTACCCACAGAAAGGTATCGTCTATTTGTTTTTGATTACTAAGCTCGGCTAAGGTTGAGTCCCCAGTCTTCACTGTGGCACGCGCGCCCGGTGGGGGGGGGGGCGGCGCGGCGCATGCACAGCGCTACACCGCGATCTGTGGTCTGGGGGGAGAGGGAAGATTTGTGACGTGAGGGGGCGTGACTGTGGGTTTGCAGGGGCGTGGCCATGACGTCCCGCGGCTGGTTTGCCCTTATTGGCTGATCCGCCGGTGGGGGGCGTGGCCACGCCCCGTCGCAGATGTCGGTCAAATTCTCCTGCCTCCCTGAAAACCTGTCGCGCACCGCTGGGGAAAGGTGCGCGACAAGGTAGGGACTGGGACCGGCTGGACTGGGGGGGCGGGGCTTGATAGCACAGCGCACGCCGAGCCGTGCGCTGTGGCGGTGACTGGGATCGCAGCCTTACACGGTACAGATATGCGTGTGTGTGTGTGTGTGTGTGTGTCTTGAGGCAATTGATAGTTTTCCTCCCCTTTCTGCACCATGTTGTGTAACAAACTGAAAACGAGGATGGACAGTCTGGTTTAAAAATGACAAAATAAAAAGGTTTAGTAAATGCTTTAAATTATCTTATATTTGCATTGCTTAGCTATAGTAAAGCAAAACCAATTCTACTGGTTTCAGTGTACTTCAATGTTGCGGTTGCTTGACATTAACTCTACGTCCCGGGGCTCCCAGAATTATTTTTATTTGTGCAGAGAAAAAAAAAAGAAAAGAAATCCCTTTGAGCACATTCACATGTCTGCAACCCTGCTTTCCTCCATTATCTCTTGGCATACAGTGCTTCCACTGCAGCCAGGGATTCTGGGGATTGGCATGCAAATGAGCACTCACAGGGTGTCCCCTTTTTAATGACTTTTTTTTTTTTGTGTTCTTTATAGTAAATCTTGACGGCTGAACTATATCTCCCACCTGCTTTGTCTACTTATGTTGCCTGTTTCCTGCCTTTGCCAAATTGTGTAGAAAGCAAATGTGTATACGTGTTTGGGACCAACATAGAATGCAGTATACGGTTTCCTCTTGCAATATGCAGTACAGTTTCATTTTGTATCACTTACTTACCCGGACGTGAATTCAACTCTGATTACATGCAGCCTGCCCTCTGGTGTTCCTGCGAGTTCTGCTCCGTGGCTGTCTCCTTGCAGTCTGGTGTCCCCTGTTGTACATTTTATTTAATTTTTTTATATATATTTAAGTGATGGTATACTTGAGCAGAGGTGCTGCACTCCGGGCCTGGAGTCCCCCGTAACAGGTCAGGTTTTCAGGATATCCTAGCTTCAGCACAGCACTCTTTAACTGAGCTTCTGATTGAGCCACCTATGCTGAGGCTGGGATATCCTGAAAACCTGACTGACCCGTGTGTTTTTTTTTTTTTTTACACGTTGTAATCCAGAGCCAACTTGTTCCAGAAATGTTAATACTTAACATTAACCTATAACCAAATCTTGTAATTTATCAGTTTTCTTGTATATAATGTATACCATTAGTATATACATGATGATTACTAGCGTATATGCAGTCATATTTGAAAACACGTGAACTGGACACTTCAAAATAAAAAATGTAAATTACTCATGTTGGATCTTTTGGGAAGACTGAATCGTGATTCAGCTGTAGTACTTCCATCAATGTGTTTGTTTTTTGCTGCTTACCCCCCCTCCCCAAGTTCACGTTAATAAAATGCTTACGGTATATATTTTAACACCGCTGTTTTGTTTTTTCTGAACAGAAGTTGCAAAGAGCTGTCAGGAGAGGGAGGATCTTGGTATGCTGGTCTGGTCACCCAATCAGAATCTATCCGAAGCTAAACGTAAGATTCATGTTTTAATCCCTTCATAGCAATCCATTTGATAATGTAGCTCTGAAGTGTTTGTAGGAATAATAATTAGGGGGGTAGGGGAGGGGGGTGTTTGGACTTCTGTGCATATTTTTTGTTTTATTTTTATTTATTACTTGAATTTTTATTGAGCATTTTTTCATACAAAATAAGAATTAACAAAACATATAACAGATAAAAAAAAGGGGGGGGTGGGAAGGTGGGGGAGGGGAAGCATTTGTAAAAATATAGCATTGTACACAACAATTTAGTTACCACATGTATCACTCTGTTCCGAATATTCTAATCTATATATGGGGATATACCTGCATGGCGAAACCAGGGGGCCCAAATCTCAGAAAATCGTGAGGTAGAGCCGTTCAGATAGGCTGAGAGTTTTTCCATATAAACTATATGCCAGATTTTATTGTTTATTTGGTTTAAGGTTGGGGGTGCAGGTTGTTTCCAATTTTTGGCAATTGTACACCGTATGGCATTTAGCATTTGTGCTAGTACTCTAGCTTTTTGGGGGTGCATATTGGCTATTGGCTTGTTTAACAATATATATACTGGGTCATGTGGGACAGTGATTTCTAGGATCTTGTGTATTAAGGTGAACACTTCCGGCCATGTTTGTTGGATTTTGGGACATGACCAGAATATATGCAGAATATTCCCCACTTCGCCACAACCACGCCAGCATAGTGGGGAGACCGCTGGGAGAAAAGAGTGCAGTCTGGCAGGAGTCATGTACCATCTGTATATTAACTTGTAAATATTCTCTTTTATTACAACGTACGATGAATTTTTGGAGGCAGCTTCCCAGATGTCTTTCCAGGTATCGAGATCTATACAGACGTTAAGATCTTTTTCCCAGGATACCATATATTTATCGGGGGTTTGATTGCTCTTGATAGAGGATAGGCTTTGATAAATTCTGGAGATGATGCCCTTTGTGTGGGGTTGGTGTAAACACCAATCCTCAAACAGAGTTAAAGTATGGGGTTGGCTTGATTTTATAGGCTGATTGGATATAATGTCTAACCTGGAGAAATCTGGAAAAAATCGGAAGACGGGATATCATGATTCGTTTGCAGAGAAGCGAATGGGGGGACTTTCCCTTGAACGAGAATATCTTTGACTCTCGTGAGTCCTTTTTGAACCCAGGTATGGGAGAGCGGGTTTTCTGTGTAAAAAGGAAGAGAGGGGTCCGAGAATAGGGGTTGCAGGAGGGAAGTGATACCGGTTAATTGAAACTTGGATTTGAGGGAGTCCCAGATATTACAGGCAAAGGATATCACCGGGTTCTTGAAACTCTTGGGTGGTCTAGACTTTTTGTTGAGCCAGAGAAGATTTTTAATTCTGCATGGGGAGCAAATCAAATCCTCTATCTCGACCCACCTCCTTTCAGTTGGGTTTGAATGCCAGCTAACAAGTTGCCCTAATTGAGCTGCTCTATAGTAGTTTTGTAAATTTGGAAGAGCTAAGCCTCCTTCTGATTTGGACTTATAAAGAATATCTTTGCGAACTCTAGGTCGCCTGTTTTGCCAGACAAACTTCAACATTTTCTTCTGAATATTATTTAAATCTTTCTGACAGATTTTAACCGGGAGAGTTTGAAAGAGATAGTCTAGGTAAAATATTCATTTTAATAGTAGTTATTCTCCCAAACCAAGATATTATATATGGGTTGCAAGTGGCTAAGTCCTTGTCTATCTGGTCAAAGAAGGGTTTAAAATTTGCGTTGTATAAAGTTGAATAATTTTTTGTTAGTTGAACCCCTAGATACAGTATTTAATATGGTTCGCGTTCCATTTGAAGTCAAAATTTAGTTGTAGTAATTTTACTAATTCTTTGGGGAGATTTAAACGGAGGGCCATGGATTTGGAATGATTAATTTTATAACCTGAAAGTGAGTCGAATTCTGATAGAACCTGAAAAAGTTTAGGGAGGGATGTGAGAGGTTTTGAAAGCGTCAATAGTATATCGTCCGCAAAAAGAGCTATTTTAAATTCTTCCTGACCAACAGAAATACCCGCAATATTGGGGTTCATCCTTATCTGGCATGCTAATGGCTCTACGGCTAAGGCAAACAACAAAGGTGAGAGCGGACACCCCTGCCTAGTTCCATTTAATATTGGGAAGGGGTCAGATAAAGAGCTGTTCGTCCTCACAGTGGCCGTTGGTGTGGAGTATAGAGTGTTTATACTTTTTAAAATTTTGGCTGTGAATCCCATCTGCGAAAGCGTAGCTGACATAAACTGCCAATCTAATCGATCGAACGCTTTTTCTGGGTCTAAAGAGAGTAATAGAGATGGGCACTTTGTAAGGTTTACTATGTGTATTAGATTCACTGTCCTCCCTGTGTTGTCAAGGGCTTGTCTGCCCAGGACAAACCCCACCTGGTCCGGATGAACCAATTTAGGGAGGATACTATTTCATCTGTTGGCCAGGATCTTTGCGTATAGTTTTAGGTCTGTATTTAACAGCGAAATAGGTCTGTAGCTAGAACACAACAGAGGATCTTTCCCCTCTTTGGGGATTACCACTATGGTAGCTTGGAGCATATCTCTAGGAGGGGGAAGGCCTAGTTGCATCTCATTGAATACTTTGGTAAGAAATGGGAGGAGAGTTGTGGAATATTTCTTGTAATAAAGATTAGAAAATCCATCCGGACCAGGGGCCTTCCCAATTTTCAGGGATTTTATTGCTTCCATAATTTCCAGGGGCTCTATAATTTTTTCAAGGTTTGTGATGTCATTTGGGTCTAGAGTGGGGAGTCGGCATTCTGCTAGATACAGTAATTCCGAATCTTTATTGCTCTTTTCTCTTTTGCCGAGTCTCCCACTGGGCCTGGTAGATTGTAAAGGGATGTGTAGTAGTCCCTAAATGCATCACTTATAATTTTGAGGTTGTGGGATACTGAGCCATTTTTAGTGTGGATGTTATGAATTTTAGCCTTAGCTTGTTTTTGCTTTAATTTGTGTGCCAGCATTCTATCTGCTTTGTTACTTTTTTCATAGTATTTCTGTTGGCTCCATCTTATAGCTCTTTCTGCGTTTGACGCTAACAAAAGGTTTAGTTCGCCCCTCACTGAGATTATTTGCCTGTAATTTTTCCGGGAGGGGTTTGACTTGTGAATAAATTCTAATTCTGATAGTTTTTGTGTTAGTGTTGCAATTTTTTTTTTTTTCTTTCTGAGAAGCCAGGGCAATCAGTTTGCCTCCTATCACTGATTTGTGGGCCTCCCAGAGCTGTGCATATTTTTTACTTAATCACTAGCATATATTAATACTAGCAGAACTGCTAACAGACACTTTCGGGTATTGGATTTTATCACCTTTTGTGGTGAAGAACTTTTCTATCCCTGGTGCTAGGAGAGGGATCCGAGCAGAAGAGAATCATTATTGGTCATTGGCTGTTCCTTGTTGTCTATATTTCTGACCCACGCAGCTCTGCCACTGACATGCCTTTGGTTTTGTTGCCATTATTCTTGCGTTTTAAGGGTATTTTCGGCAAATAACTTGATTTTACATTTTTTCAATTATAACTTGTATGGCATGTTTTTTTAGAACATAAGAATGCCCCACCCCCTTCTTTACAGTTTCATGTAACATTCAGTCAAAATGTATATTTGGCATGTTTTCTGAAAGGCATACAGAGTAAGTATGACAAAGGAACCTTGCCCTGGTCAGCCTATAAACGAGCAGTGTGGTGGATGATTTACAAGACGTGGTGGAATAGGTGTAGTGGCACAAGTGCAATAAAAGAGGGCCAGGGAATGGATAGAATAGGTAAATGTGCTGAAAGGGGCTCTTCTTGAGATGGGTTACTTACAGTAGAACAGTGTGAAGAGTTTTGTACAAAGGAAGCTCTGGTGTGCCAGTGCACAATGGAGGAGACCCATGTAGATTATAATACACGCGTGTGTAATAGAGGGTGATATAGGAGGGTAGGGGGGGAGGGGGGAAAAGAGAGTAGAGGGAACGTAGACTGTGCAGCACAAGATTCTGCGTGCAAACATTGAGCGTAAATACAAATAAGACAGTTGAAGACATCAGAAATGTAGCACAGCTCTGCCTTTGTTTAAGCAAAATGTATTTTAATGCAATCCCTTCAGTGTTGGAAGGAAAGGTTGTGGGTGGAAAAGAGAGGCGATTGCAATAAGTGGTGAGCAAAAAAGTTCCTGCAACATTCCTCTGGTATGTAAGATGATGGGTCAAGTGGTGAGACGGTCAATGTGAAGTGGACCAATGTGTTTAGAGCCAGAATATAGATAATTCTGTAAAGCACAAGAACACGGTATCGTCTTAAGTAAAACTATACCAGGACTACATTTGCTCGACTTGTATTTTAATGTTTTGGCCACTAGGTGGCAGTATCTGTTTATTTATAGAAAGTATCTGTTACTCTAGCAGTATAAATATATGTATAGGAATTGCAACAGATGGTTTGAGATTTTCTATAGTGAAAGAACAAACTAGTGTAATTCAGTGTTTCATTGTTGCAGCTCATTCATCCTTATCAGTTTTAGAAGAACATTAGAGATATTATTGCATTGAGATAACTTTTTTTTTTTTGGCTATAAAGTAAGCCCACTTTTCAATTTTAAATAGCCAGGCTTGTGCACAAAGCTGCTTCTGCATTACTTTTCCTAGCACTCTGTATTTTGGCTAGACTCCCAGTATTGCACAACAGAAATGGGAACATCTTTAGGTTTACATGGCACATTTTAAGCTTGCTCGTCGTGTGCATTAAGGAACACTGACTGTTATGGGCTTATACTGATTACAATTTTTTGTGTACAGGCATACCCCGCATTAACGTACGCAATGGGACCGGAGCATGTATGTAAAGCGAAAATGTACTTAAAGTGAAGCACTGCATTTTTTCCACTTATTGATGCATGTACTGTACTGCAATCGTCATATGCGTGCATAACTGATGTAAATAACGCATTTGTAACAGGCTCTATAGTCTCCCCGCTTGCGTACAGCTTCGGTACAGGTAGGGAGCTGGTATTGCTGTTAAGGACGTGCTGACAGGCGCATGCGTGAGCTGCGTTTGCCTATTGAGCGATATGTACTTACTCGTGAATGTACTTTAAGTGAGTGTCCTTAAACCGGGGTATGCCTGTATTGCCACCAAATTTGGAAAGGTTTCCTTGCAAGATCAATTCTCTCCTACGTTTGCCAACTTTGCTCCTCTTTGGACTTTTGCAGTTCCTCTCATACATTCTTTGGGCCTGATAAGCAGACCTCCTGCTGATACTGGGTGCATATTCTTCAGCTTTTACATCCCTTGGATCTCGGAATTGGGTCTCCTGCAGGTAGCGGTTTGCCCACACAAGATTTTTGGAATTAAAAAGTGTTTTCCTTGTTTCACAGAATTGCATTTAGTAGTTTCTAGCTAAATGTGAACAAACGGTTGTGCTGGGAACTCAACATTTATTTGCCCAAATTGTCACTGTGCTCCCTTTTTAAGATGCCATGACGTGTCTGTGTTTTTAACGGCTATGTCCATTGACTGCTCTTTAAAAATAAACACATTTCTTACATTAACCACTTTGTAGAAATGTGCACATTTTCTTTTTTTAACCCTAAAAGATGCACACATCTTGCAAAGTACTTTTGTTTAAAAAGGTAATCTTCTTTTACAGTGGATGAATATATTTCAGTTGCAAAAGAGAAACATGGTTACAACATGGAGCAGGTAAATCTATAAATGTCTTTGTCTTTTTAGCAGCATGCGTTGGACACATTCAAGTCAACTAACATCGGTAGAAATGTACATTCTGTACAGAAAAACTACTAACAAATGTTATGGGCTTCCTTTGTGAAAAAAAATTGTACTAGCTGGTGGGGGGTGCGGGGGGGTGATAGGAATTGTTTGACATGCCTATTTTGAAATAATTAAAATATTTGCACAAATGTGCAGGTTTTTTTTTGGTACATCTTTGTTTTCCCGAGCACACTTTTTTCCTCAGCCTTTTTCTCCCCGTCCCCCGCCTCCCCTTCTCCTAACACTTTTCTATTGCCGGCTGCGGGTTTAGTAGCCTGCAGAGACGCTAGTTTGAATTGGATCCTGGAGCTGTATGGGCCCCACCATGAAACTACTGCTATTCAATGGCTGTTATATGCCATTAGACTTTTTGGCTGGCAATGGGAGGAGGGATCACACGTCGGGGGTGAAGTAACTTGACAGTGGTACATCTTTCTGGATCTCTAAATGCTTTTTGTTTTATCATTCAAAGAAAGCGACTGTTTAAGTACTTTAACACTTAAATATCTATGAAGTTATGTCCGGTATCTAACACCTACCACAGCTCACATGATTACACCTTTCCTTTTCAGGCACTTGGTATGCTTTTTTGGCATAAGCACAATATTGAAAAATCATTGGCAGACTTGCCCAACTTTACCCCATTTCCAGATGAATGGACCGTGGAAGACAAAGTTTTATTTGAACAGGCATTCAGCTTTCACGGGAAAACATTTCATAGAATTCAGCAAATGGTACGTTGAGTTGGTATAGGATCCACCCCACAACACCCTGTAGAAGATTGTCCTTTTAGCAGAACATGGATACAAGCTGTGCACTGCTCATGTATTGGTAAGAGCAAATGGGTGGTCCCAAAAGCACTCTTGTACATGATTACTGGTGCTCGCAGCTCCATCGATCTCCCTGTTGGGTCCTTAATGGTTCTTGGGAAATAGAGGATGGAACAACAGTCTCTAGCATAAGATTTTATTTTGCTATAATGTACATAGTACATAATGTATTGGTAAGACGGTGAACAAACACCCTCCACTATATCAGACTCTGGAATATGTACTCTACAATTAATATACTGTATATAGATGAGAGATAGATATATAGATACATAGCGAAATAGATCTAAGTAAGATAGACTTCTTAGAAGACACAAGCGTTCCCTTCCTTGTTACAGAGACTGTTATTACATTCACAAGTCAGTGTTGGCATCACTTTTTTTTTCCTTTTATAAACTTTTGTGTAGGCTTTATGGGGACTATGACAAATGATCAAATACAAATATTGTGGACTATCTAAAAATAAATAAAATGTTCTAAAACAAACATTACAATTGTAGGGGAATCTGTTGCATTGTTTTAATTTTACATAATTAATCTCTGATCTATTTTGATTGACTGGACATGTTGAGCGTGACATCCTAGGTAGATTGTTAGTTACTTGCATGGTCTATTTTGCAAATTCTCACATTTTTGTGTTCATAACTGCATTTGGATGTTTTTAAATTGTCATTTGCAGCTTCCTGATAAGTCTATTGCAAGTCTGGTGAAATTTTACTACTCCTGGAAAAAGACCAGATCTAAAACAAGTGTGATGGACCGCCATGCTCGCAAACAAAAGCGAGAACGCGAAGGAAGGTAGTCCTACTTAAAAAGCACTTTCTGGATGTCTGTACTGTATATATGACAATTACCCTCCCTCCCCCCGCCCCCAGTTTTTCTAGGAAAAACACAAATCCAGAACATTTCCCGTTTGCCTAATTATCATGTAAAGCTGAGAATAATTCTTTGTTAATCCCTTCAGGAACAAGCTAAATTGGCAGAAGAATGGTTCTGTAGAGGAAATATTCATAGTGACATTGACTTGTAACCACCAACACACATCTTGTATCCAATTGAGATATTTGTGGGCAGTTGATATAAAGGTGGTGTTCCATTGAGATTTTGAGGACTTGATGGTATTCTGGTACAACTCAACCCCATTATAACGCGAATCCGCTTATAACGCAATGCATGCGTGGCTCCCAATTTTTGTATTTATGAATACTTTACAACACGATTATTGGTATCTTAAATACTTTATTGTACAATACATACAATTGTACATTATTTCTAACGCGATCCACTTATAACGCGATGTGATTCTTTGGATCCCAAGCACAGCGTTATAGGGGGGTTGAGCTGTAGTTATGAATGATCCCCAATATATAAAAAAACAACTGAATAAACATGCTTAAATGGAGATGATGTGTTTTTTTTGTTTTTTGTTTTTTTTAGGAGCCATTTTTAACTCCACTGAAAATTAACATGGTACATTGCATATTTGAGTGTTGCATTGTCATTTCGTATTGCTAATACAGAAAGGTAAAACAATGTGATCCTGGCTCACCTTATTTTTTTTTTTTTTTATTTTTTTTTTTTAGTGGTGATGAAATGGAAGAAGCAAATGGAAATAATCCTGTGGATATTGAGGTTGAACAACAAAAAGAGCCCAAAAAAGAGGTATATTCTGAAGTGTACTTTAAAATCCAGTGACACGATTCCTGTACGTTTCCTTGTTTGGCTCTTGATAATTTGTACACACACACGGTGGGTATTGGTTTAAAAAAAAAAAAAAAAAAAAAATTTAAAAAGCAACTTGTCGATTTTATTTTTATTTTCCCTGTAAGCCATTTACAAATCTAATGGTATTTCTTTTGACACATTGGGGCATAATTATATCCTAAAATTAAAACGACCGAATGCTTTCTTGATTGGAATGATATAAATGAAAGTACCTTGTTTAGAATTACCAGCAAGATGTTATGGAGCGTCGGTGTTCACCCATCACTGCGCTCTGCATATTCACGAATCGCAAGCAAAGTAAATTGGAATACGGATTGTTGGAATTTATTTTTGCAATTTTAAAACAAAGGTTTCAAAACCTATGTATGCTATCCGGTGTAGTCTTCAAAAATGTGTTATACCACCCTGGAATTGATGCATTAGTCCTTTTCTAGCTTTGTATAATCTCTTGCAAAAACATGTATTGTATATTCCCAAAATAATGATGTTCTATGAATGAGGGCCTTCACTTTATAGCAACCATGATGCATCTTGCTTTGGACTGGGACATTGTTGGTAGTCTATGGTGAAAAGTGCACATTCAACAAGAACTTTGTTCCACTATCAGATTATTTGCGCCACTCATCCTTTTGCTGCAGAAAGGCATTCAGCTGTTACCAGCCTCCCTGTCCATGCTAGTGTTCCTTGAAACAGATACACCCCTCTCTATCCCCTCTCTGTGCATCCCCTTGTTGGTCTCCCCTGTCAGTACCTCTTGTTGCCTTAGACCTTTTGTTCTTCTCTTCTCTGTCCCTCCACCCCTGATTTTGATCTGCGCTGCTCTTCAGAGGGTGTAGTGGCGGTACTCTGTTCCTGATGTTAACGTAAGTGGCAGAACGGAGTACTGGCGCATTCCTGCTCTGCTCTCTGCCAGCAAAAAGGTGCAAACCCCAATGTGCAAAGTATGTGTTCTGGCAGATTTGGGAAAGAAGTTTTTTAATTGCCTGTTTTTTTTAATTTATTTTTTAAATAAAGGTTTTTCTTAAAGAATGTTGATCAATTTCCTTTTTCTTGTATGCAGGTTCCAAAAAATGACACTGTCCCTCATATAAAGAAAGAAAAGCACCCGTCACAAGCAAAGAACCGAGCGAAGAGAAAACCCCCGAAGGGAATGTTTCTTTCACAAGAAGACGTTGGCGCTGTCTCTGCTAATGCAAATGCTGCCACCACTGTTTTAAGACAACTCGACATGGAATTAGTTTCAATAAAGAGACAGGTAAAAGCATCGCTGTTTTTTGTTGCATGTTTTGACACTTTCCTACTCTTCATAGCATTCACAAGATATAGGCAAATCAAGATATTTTAACTACACTTTCACTTTTCTCTGCCTATTTATACATTTCTAATATTTCTGAAGGAAAGATATTCACTGGACTCACATTTTTACATCAATAGTTTTTTCCAATTATGGCAAAATAGTGCATGTTCCAAATTGACTTGATCATTGTATGTAGTAATGGAAATAAGCGGTTGGGATGTCCTTTTTGTGTACATAAAGTGCACATAACGGGGTTCTAATAGTAAGTGTTCTGTTGCAGATTCAAAATATCAAACAAACAAATAGCGCTCTCAAGGAAAAACTTCAGGGTGGAATAGAGGAATACAGACTTCCAGAGGTAGGCTTAAAAGCCCTGAATCTAATTATTTTATAGATATCTGATATGTTTTTAAAGTACACATGGCTTTGGGTGGCTGGGCTGAATGCTTTCATCTTGCGAGCTTAAAATCGATTTGACTGGGACATTGAAGGCACTCGCTCACTTAACCCCACGGCAAAGGTTTGCACACAACATGGGTTTAACTTGATGGACTTATGTCTTTTTTTTTTTTTCCCCAACCTCATCCACTAGGGAAAGAACATATCGCATGCTTGAGCAACGGCTTGATAAAATGTATTGCTTGATAACACTAGTGACTACACTGCTACTGATATTTTGAAAGCAAACGCTGAGGGAGAGCAAAGATATTAGATTACAAAGATACAAGAGTTTATTTGTTTGTGTAAGTAAATGTGATTTATTTTGGGTTATGGTTTCTTAGGTCAATCAAAAGTTTAATGCTCGGTGGACAACAGAGGAGCAGCTTCTTGCTGTACAAGGTATGAAATATCTATGAAATGCAGCTGTGTACTGCAAGCCTGCCCTGTGTTTAACCACATGCTTTGGCCTTCCTACTATTTTATTCATTTACCTTTTGAATTCTACTTGTTGCTTAAATTGATATTAATCTACCGCTGCATAAACTAAGAGGCTACATTTACAAGGCATCGGTCGGTGCAGTATTAACACTTGATGTGATCTCGCTAGAACTGGTGATCGGCTAAATTGACTCAAGGTCAATATTGCTGTGCTAAAATTTGGCATAAAGAAACACAGAATTTGTATGGTGGCGATTAATTTTTAGATTTACCACCATATTCTCCAAGAATTGCTTATAAATAAGTTTCAAAACCCAATCCTATGTGCATGCATAAAAATTGTGCAAGTGCGCCGTTCAATAACTATTTACACTCATAAGCGTTAACTCCTAGAAATCTGCGTTAATTGGCACAAGCGATAGTGTGTTTGTGGGAGAGATCACACACTTTTACCATAGGGTTTTGGCATTGGCTTGTTAACAACCCTATGGCAGAATTTGTTTTAACCCTTTTGGTGGCTGAGGCTACTAATGCACTGGAAAGGGACACCTTCATGCACCAATGGGGTTATCATACATAAACGCCCAACAAATAAAACACAAGTAGAACATCCATAGGTACAAATATTAAGCCATCATGTAGCCCTTGACCATGTAGGCTGACCATGACTAGATGGGCCCGTTGTGCTTCTAAGGGGTTAATATAGGAAGTTCAACATTGTTCCTATTATGTAATCATATTGCCTATTCTTGGTGGGCTAATACAATCTTGCCTGAGTATAGTGGCCATTCTATACATAGGTAAGGTAGGCCTGATGCCAGCCTGCAGTGGGTCATACAAAATTGGTGGTCTTTTGGTGTTAACCAGATATTGGCAAGTATTGGTGTTTAATAAATAGCATGTAAATAAGTTAATGGCCCATTCCTCATTTGCATACGTTGCTGTAGAAAGCCCCTATATTGCTTCTTTAACCCTTTTGTGAAGAAGCCAACATCACCAATGTTTCCATTTATCGGTCTTTAGTGAATACCCCTCTCACCCGCTCCCTCCTCTCCCTCCCATCTTTGTCTTATTGCAGGGGTAGAAACCAACACGTCAGGGTATCAGGCTATCTGCTTCAGCACAGGTGGCTCAGTCAATGACAGCCACCTGTGCTGAAGCAGGGATATCCTTAAAACCTGACCTGTTGGTGGCCCTTGAGGACTGGAGTTGGCCACTCCTGCCTTATACATTGTTACAGTATCTTTAAAATTGCTGGTCTTTTAACCCACAGCAATCAGAAAGTATGGACGGGACTTTCAAGCGATCTCCGATGTGATCGGAAACAAATCTGTGGTGCAGGTCAAAAACTTTTTTGTAAATTATCGACGCCGCTTCAACATTGATGAAGTGTTACAAGAGTGGGAAGCAGAGCACGGCAAAGCAGAAGAAAACGGAGACTGTACTCAGAAGCCTATAAAATTAACAGACTCGGCTATTAAAATGTCAGAGGATGAGGAAGAGGTAATGTTTCCAACATCCATTTTGAGTAATTTCTGAGGATGACAAAACTTATGTTTGCTGCTTCTTATGATAATAAAGACTTAATGGGGAGAAGAACACTTTGGTCTCTGACAGGAGGTGGGACTAGAGCAGGGTGGCCAACTCCAGTCCTCAAGGGCCACCAACAGATCGGGCTTTAAGGATATCCCTGTTTCAGCACAGGTGGCTGTCTAAAAGACCGAGCTTCTGATTGAGCCACCTGTGCTATAGCAGGGACTGATTGAGCCACCTGTGCTATAGCTGGGACTGATTGAGCCACCTGTGCTATAGCTGGGACTGATTGAGCCACCTGTGCTATAGCTGGGACTGATTGAGCCACCTGTGCTATAGCTGGGACTGATTGAGCCACCTGTGCTATAGCTGGGACTGATTGAGCCACCTGCGCTATAGCTGGGACTGATTGAGCCACCTGCGCTATAGCTGGGACTGATTGAGCCACCTGCGCTATAGCTGGGACTGACTGAGCCACCTGCGCTATAGCTGGGACTGATTGAGCCACCTGTGCTATAGCTGGGACTGACTGAGCCACCTGCGCTATAGCTGGGACTGATTGAGCCACCTGTACTATAGATGGGACTGATTGAGACACCTGCGCTATAGCTGGGACTGATTGAGCCACCTGCGCTATAGCTGGGACTGATTGAGCCACCTGCGCTATAGCTGGGACTGATTGAGCCACCTGCGCTATAGCTGGGACTGATTGAGCCACCTGTGCTATAGCTGGGACTGACTGAGCCACCTGTGCTATAGCTGGGACTGTATGTAGTTATGGGGCAAGAGTCCCAAAAACAGTGCTCAATCTCGTTCAGAACTTCAGTAGATAATAAAAATCCTTATTTTGTTGTGGAGTCAGCCTATAACCATAACTTTTTAGGTATTGGACCCAGTGCTTAGTACATGAATCTATCACATATGACAAATAACATGAATGAGGGTTAACGTACCGTTACTTTGTAGGATTGCACCCTACATGACCCTTGTGTTGCCGCACTGTTACCGGTCATCCAGTCTCAACGAAGGGAGACATACATTACTCACATATGGCTGTTCTCCTGTGCGTGCATCCACGCTCGGTGTGCAATATAACAGTAGGAAGGATCCGAAGATTCCAGCGGTGCACAGCTTGTAGAGATGAGAGACCAGCAAGGTGTAGATTAAAAATGAAATTTTATTGAAAAAACATATGGTATGGGGGACACACTCTGACGCGTTTCGGACCTGCGTGGTCCTTAATCATAGAGCTCTATGATTAAGGACCACGCAGGTCCGAAACGCGTCAGAGTGTGTCCCCCATACCATATGTTTTTTCAATAAAATTTCATTTTTAATCTACACCTTGCTGGTCTCTCATCTCTACAAGCTGTGCACCGCTGGAATCTTCGGATCCTTCCTACTGTTCTATAGCTGGGACTGATTGAGCCACCTGCGCTATAGCTGGGACTGATTGAGCCACCTGCGCTATAGCTGGGACTGATTGAGCCACCTGTGCTATAGCTGGGACTGATTGAGCCACCTGCGCTATAGCTGGGACTGATTGAGCCACCTGCGCTATAGCTGGGACTGATTGAGCCATCTGCGCTATAGCTGGGACTGATTGAGCCACCTGTGCTATAGCTGGGACTGATTGAGCCACCTGTGCTATAGCTGGGACTGATTGAGCCACCTGCGCTATAGCTGGGACTGATTGAGCCACCTGCGCTATAGCTGGGACTGATTGAGCCACCTGCGCTATAGCTGGGACTGACTGAGCCACCTGCGCTATAGCTGGGACTGATTGAGCCACCTGCGCTATAGCTGGGACTGATTGAGCCACCTGCGCTATAGCTGGGACTGATTGAGCCACCTGCGCTATAGCTGGGACTGACTGAGCCACCTGCGCTATAGCTGGGACTGATTGAGCCACCTGCGCTATAGCTGGGACTGATTGAGACACCTGTGCTATAGCTGGGACTGATTGAGCCACCTGCGCTATAGCTGGGACTGACTGAGCCACCTGCGCTATAGCTGGGACTGATTGAGCCACCTGTGCTATAGCTGGGACTGATTGAGACACCTGTACTATAGCTGGGACTGATTGAGCCACCTGCGCTATAGCTGGGACTGATTGAGCCACCTGCGCTATAGCTGGGACTGATTGAGCCACCTGCGCTATAGCTGGGACTGACTGAGCCACCTGCGCTATAGCTGGGACTGATTGAGCCACCTGCGCTATAGCTGGGACTGATTGAGACACCTGTACTATAGCTGGGACTGATTGAGCCACCTGCGCTATAGCTGGGACTGATTGAGCCACCTGCGCTATAGCTGGGACTGATTGAGCCACCTGTGTTATAGCTGGGACTGACTGAGCCACCTGCGCTATAGCTGGGACTGACTGAGCCACCTGCGCTATAGCTGGGACTGACTGAGCCACCTGCGCTATAGCTGGGACTGATTGAGCCACCTGTGCTATAGCTGTGACTGATTGAGCCACCTGTTCTATTGCTGGGACTGACTGAGCCACCTGCGCTATAGCTGGGACTGATTGAGCCACCTGTGCTATAGCTGGGACTGATTGAGCCACCTGTGCTATAGCTGGGACTGATTGAGCCACCTGTGCTATAGCTGGGACTGATTGAGCCACCTGCGCTATAGCTGGGACTGAATGAGCCACCTGTGCTATAGCTGGGACTGATTGAGCCACCTGTGCTATAGCTGGGACTGATTGAGCCACCTGTGCTATAGCTGGGACTGATTGAGCCACCTGTGCTATAGCTGGGACTGATTGAGCCACCTGTGCTATAGCTGGGACTGATTGAGCCACCTGCGCTATAGCTGGGACTGATTGAGCCACCTGCGCTATAGCTGGGACTGATTGAGCCACCTGCACTATAGCTGGTACTGATTGAGCCACCTGTGCTATAGCTGGGACTGATTGAGCCACCTGTACTATAGCTGGGACTGATTGAGCCACCTGCACTATAGCTGGGACTGATTGAGCCACCTGTACTATAGCTGGGACTGATTGAGCCACCTGTGCTATAGCTGGGATATCCTTAAAGCCCGATCTGTTGGTGGCCCATGAGGACTGGAGTTGGCCACTCCTGGACTAAAAGGTTCTATTTAATTACCTCCTGTTAACCACTTCAGCACTGTACTCGATATAATAGGTTAATGTACAATTTCATGTGTTATGGGGAGGGAAAAAACATCTCCCATCCTACCAAAACAATGAATATGCTGCAGTTTGTATACTTAAAATTGCTGCTTCAACTTCCCAAAACGCCTGCAATATCTGCGCTCAAACCAACCGCTGCTCCTTCTTTTAGGTCTCCCAGTCGGCTACAAATCCCAAATCTCAAACGTTTCGAGGTTTGTAGTCAGTGGGCATAGATCTGTTTACTACTCAAATTAGTGGATTAAAAAGGTAAATAATACTACTGGAGATTTTTCAGTCACAAGGCAGCAGAATTAACATACAACGGTTGTTAACACCACTAGTACAAATGAACCATGGTTAATACTGCCACTAATGTCCAAGAAAAGGACAGCCCTGACAAACACCTACGGTCAAATGACCACAGAATCTGATAAGAACCAAAAGTATAGTAATGAGTCAGAGACCAAGCAGCAGCAGTTCAGAGAGTGCAGGACGCCATGCACTCTCTGAACTGCTGCTGCTTGGTCTCCGTTGCTATAGTTTTGGTTCTTATCAGATTTTGTTGCACGTATCGCAGTATTATTTCTTTTCTGTCATTTGTGAGTTCTTGCTCTATAGGGGTAAGGGAAGTACCTGGATCATTTTGGTCTTTGGGAATGGGCCAGAAGGGGCTAGGACGCCTGAAACGTTGCCCCCCTTATTCCCCTGTTTCATCCCCCACCCCTCCTTGCTTTCCCTTGCCACCTCCCGCCCTAATTTCTTCTTGCCTTTTACACTTGGTGTGCTATTTGGATTCCATGTGTGGTTTATACTTGATAGACTAGAACAGTATCATTGTCTATTGCAAACTGTTTGCCATATTTTGTACAATTTTTTTTTTTTTTTTCAATTAGTAAATGTAAACTTTTGCATAACATTCAGTGTCGTTTACATTGATCATTTCTATTGAATGCTGGGAACACTGTTCTTCATTGCCAATTTAGAGGGAATAAGGGTGCCTCTTTTGGTCCCGTGCACCACACCTTCATCTATTAGTGATTTAACTCTATTGAGGTGCTGTTAATACCATATACTTATTGTGATGATGATTCATATAACTGTCTTATTCCCCAGACTTCTCTTCTAGATGTCAGATATGCATCTGCCTCATGAGAAAAACTGGTAGCCTAGAACTATTTGTGTTGACTACTTACGTTGTCCGGGATATCAGGTATTACCAAACCTCAGCCAACCATCTGCATCATGTTTGTGGACAAGCAGCTATTACCAAAAAGGCAAATACTTCCAGCCCTTTGTGACGCCTGCCTTAATCATCTCTAGTACCTACACACTGCTTCCACTTTCACTAATGACGCCGGATGGAATTCTTTCAGCAACTTGAGTCTTTGCATTGTGAAGACTTGCAATCTGTACATATACATGGACTATAGCATCCCTGCTTCTGAAATCAAGCAACTGCCAGCTGAATGGTTGCTCTATATACATGCTGCATGCACAAACTTGTGATCTTTGCTTTGGATGTTGCATAATTAGTTTAGCCTTCACATATATTTAAAAAAAAAAAAAAAACTCCTGTACACATGACATCTCCCTTTTCTTGACAAAAGCATATACATTACAACATGTAACAGACAATTCTCAGATTTGGTGAGCGGTTGTAAAAGCATTACTTCTATCCACACGAATGTGCTTATTTTGTTAAATCTGTGCAATTTTGTATTCCTGTCTGCATTTCAGGATTTTTACATTAGTGATTCACTAATCCTTGAACCCTTTTGACTTTTAATTATTTGCTTTGATGGCCCAGAAATGAGAAAATTTGGGTTGGGGATTCTCTCTACACTAAGGCACATGTGTAGTAATCTATTCTTCTTCCTTTTTTTTTTTTTAAAGTAGTACAAACCTTCATGAGCTGCATTGCATGTAGGGAGGTCGTTACGTGACTTCCTGTGGCGCACAGTTTGAAGTAAAGGTTGACTCGTTGCGTGCTGTTGAATACCTGATTGATTGCAACATAAATTAAAACAATTATGTGTATTTTTTTTTTATTTATGCCTAATAGATATTTCTATTAGTGTAATATTTAAAATAGCCATACTGTGAAAAATAATACATTTTTACTCTAGTCAATGAAACATGCATGCTGTGTTAAATACAATTTTTGCTTGATGCATAGCAAAATCATTTTGCGCTAACAATATAAACAGATTGATTGGGATTCACACCAGGTTCAAATTGGCTAAAGATTTTGATCCAAAGTCAACTATTTTCTTTGCCCCCCCACCCCCCCCCCCTTTTTTTTTTTGTACATATCATGTGTATCCCACTTGTGTGCGCCAATATATTGCACTAAAACCCTTTGCTGAACCAGTTGCATAGGAAAAACGGTTTAGTGTATAGGCACAAAAGTGAAATTTCATTTTTTCCCTGCTTCAATTTTACACCCAAAAACTAAATGTGTGATGTTTAGTACAGAGGGCCCCATAGTTGTACAAAGACAATCTGGTAAATATCGGCATGGTTTTTATTTCTAGTTCAGTTAAATGTCACCATTTATGCCCGGTGTGGCCAACTCCATCCTCAATGGCCACCAACAGGTCAGTTTTTCCAGATATCAGGATATCGTTTAACTGAGCCATTTATTGAGCCACCTGTGCTGAAACATGGATATCTTTCAAACCTGACCTGGTGGGGGCCCTTTAACTCGAGTTGGCTATCCCTGATTTATGCTTTTAGAGGTTTATTTTTATTGTTGAATCCTCCCATACTGGTTTTCTTCGCATTGAAAGTCTGGACTTTATATCAAGATCAACGGACAAAGCAGCTCTTTGTGGAAAAGTGAGATGTAAATGCTGCATGTTATCTACTTTCATGGCAGCGGATCTGTGCAATCTTTAGATGGTCCTATTTGTATCCGAATCATTTTAAATGTACAGGTAAGCCTGTAAAAGTATGATATGGTTTTGATTTGCAAACATCATGTAGATCAGACGCATTGGAGCAACTTTAGTAATAAGAACATTCCAAAGCCGTTTACAAAGGTTTTGCCTACTAATGACTCTTCCCACTACTACAAATTGTCTATTTAATTAGCTTTTCTTAAATGTTGTCTTATGTGCCTTCACCTTTTTAATAATTGTGGAAACGATAAAATCAACACAATTTAAGATTTATTTTAATTTTATTTTCTTGGTAAAGGAAAGCTTTGATTTTTACTTTTTGTTTGCAGACCCTGTTGTCATTTAATGTTCCAAAGTGTTTATGGTCTATCTTTGTAAAAACAGATATTTTTTTTTTTTTTTTGTATTTTAACATTTTAGTTGAGACTTAATTTTGCACAATTGGTGATACTTAGAAATTTGATACAAAGCAGCGTAATTAGAACCAGCCTTGTTTGGAATGGATCCTTCTTTCTTACATATAGGGCAAGATGATTTGAGATGACCAAATATTTAAGAAATGTCATTTGGCTATTGCTTCCGAAATACTTTGTTTTTAAAGGTGCAATCCAAGGCTACAATTTGCTTTTATATTTTATAAAAAGCATTGAATCAGGAGCTGAACCCCATTAATGTCAGCTCCATGGACCCCCTACTTCCGGCAATACTTGCGCCCGAAGCAGGTGCCGGTATTTCGGGTTCAGGGCTTTATAGTCACGCCCTCATCGCATGGGCCAATTGGAACCCACACCAATGACTTCACGACTTTCTATTGGCCCGCAGGGCCCGAAAGCTTTTTAAACAGCGGCCATTACGTGATCCCTGGCAGCTGTAGGAGAGCTGCTATCAGCATTTACTTCGGAGGTAAGTATCTTCGGAAGCAGGGAGCTGAAATTAACGGCTCCGCTCTGGAGACCCCCTGCTTCAATTCTATAAATAAAAGTGCAAATAAATTTGTAGACTTAGATTGTTTTGAAGTTAAAGATTTCACTAAATGTACAACTACTAAAGTGTCCATGTGATTAACTCCGTAGATGCCACAGCACTCGATAGATCTGTAATTATTTTTAAATAAATGAGGTATGATAACTAGGAAATAAGCTATTGATTAGTGAACAAAAGTAAAACCATAATTTGCATAGAACCTTTTTGACATTTTTATACCAAAATACCACTACCAGGCCAAATGGGCCACGTGTACAAAGAAAAACTTAAATCAAAGCTTTTTATACTTTTGTTTTAATTTTTATTGATTTGCATGTTAAGCAAATGATTTATTCAGTACTGTAACATTGAGCTTTTTGAGGTTACAATCTAGATGCTGATCGCTTGATGTGAACTGATCACTGTAGTATTTATTTGTAAGATGCACGACGCTGTTTTTCCAGTTCATTGCTGCCATGAACATTTCTCGCATAAAATAGCTGTATTTTTCTTTTTTTACATGACTGCCTGAACGGTCACTTATATTTGTTTTATTTATGTAAATTCCCCTCCAGTCTAAGAATTTTAGAAATGAACTGTTTGCATTTTAATGAAATCAGTATCCACAATAATTCTTGCCTAGTATAATCATTTTTATTATGGAAAATTATCAATGTGAATGTTAAAATTGTATATTTTGGTGAAAGCGGGAATGTATTTCTTAAATATAATAAGTTATTGTGCAAGATATTATGTAGCTAGGGCAACCAATAGTTTAACTTTTAGTTTTAGTAATGTTAGTTTGTAAAAAGTGTACTTCAAATTAACATAATTTTAATCTAATTTTTTAGGTAAGTATACACCATGCTGTTTATCCTCGTCATTTACCAAGCAAAACACTTACCACATAAGTATTGTGTTTAATTGATCTGAAACACCATACACCATAGTTAATTCTGAGCTAGAAATACATATGCACTTTGTGCAGTCGTTTGATCCAATGAACCAAATACTTATACGTCTCATAGGCATTTTTATAGCATTGTATTTAAGACTCATCCTTGATATTTATTTTCCTTGTGGATAAGGTGCAAATGTTCATCTAAATTGTTTACTAAATGATGGGTTTTGCTGCCGTTTGGGCCTGAAACACATTGCAGGCCTCTGGCAGCAAAAAGGCTCCGCTGATTTCTACAGCCGAGATATTTATAATGGGTATTGCATAACAAATTGGTCATTGTTTTCTTGGTATAAGTGGGAGAATGAGTTTATTATATTCACATTGTCATACTGCAGCTCAGGGAGGTGTGACCTTTCCAACACCAATCAGGTTAAAGTCTCTATGAGCAATTTTAAATGGCCTTTCCAGGACGCTGACCATGAACTATCAATATTTGGCTAAAAACTTTTTAGGAAAGAGCAGTGCTAAAGTAATGGCTTTGACAGTATAGGAAAAGTCACGGCCGTTACATTAAACTAACTGAAAATCCTAAATCATGTAATTTGGGTGGCCAACTCCAGGCCAACAGCCCAAGTTATTGGGGATATCCCTGCTTCAGTGCAGCTGACTTAGTCCAGGGGTGTGCAAACTTCTTCAGCTGCACCCGGCAGCCGCGGCGTTCACGCGCCACCACCACCACCCCCCCTCCAAAGACTGTGCATCCATTGATGTTGCGGGTCATGTCACATGACCCCACAGCGTCATTTGACGCTGCGTTGCCATGGCGATGCTGAAGACTTGGCATATAGCAGGTAATGGAGTTGGAGGCCTTACTCCTCCCCCGGCATTTAATTTAAATGCCCTGCGGAAGAGCGCAGGGCCTCTGTGAGTGCCGCGCACCCCAGTTTGCGCACCCCTGGTTAAGTCATTGACTGAGTCACCTTTGCTGAAGCAGGGGAATCCTTAAAACCTGACCTGTTGGTGGCCCTTGAGGACTGGAGTTGGCCACCCCTGATGGTAAAGTATTGCATTGTCCAAAATAAATTCATTCTGCCACTCTGAATCACGGCATATTCTATGGGAGGTAAAGCACAATTGCTGTTAAGCTTTGTAAGATGGAAGGTCGGTTTGGACTATGCATGTTGTACAATGACGTTTACATATTTTAAAATTACATTTATACTGGAGTGTACGGTATTCCAATATGTCAAATGAAACAATTTTGTTACTTTACAGTTTGCTACAAATTTACAGGACAAGAACATACAAAGATTATAGAAATAATAGTAAGTTAAAAAAGCTATTAAAGGGGGTTAAACCGTGTGTTGTGGATAGGTGTGTTGTAAGTACTATATTTCATTGTCTTTTTGCTTGTTTTTTTTTTATTTTATTCTCATTAATTGTGATGAATGTTTATTGCATAATAAGCCTGCTTAGCCACTAAAGTTTTTTTTGTTTTTTTTTAATATGGATTTGTTAATATTTTGCTGTAAAAATATAGTGGAAACTGAATTTATTTGAACTCCTACATAATTAAATATATTCTTTATACATGAATCATTTGTTGTGTTTTTTTTTTTTTTTTTTTAAAGAACTATACTTTTAGAAGCCCGTAAACTACTCTTTTAGCTTTTATTCTTTTAATCACACCAATGTAAATTAAATAAGTTGCTAGTGCTATTTATACAACATCGTCTACTGCAGGAGTGGACAACTCTAGTTCTCAAGGGCCACCAACAGGTCTGGTTTTAAGGATATCCCTGCAAATAGCACAGGTGGCTCAGTCATTGTAATTGAGCCACCTGTGCTGAAGCAGGGATATCCTTAAAACCTGAGCTGTTGATGGTGGCCCTGGAGGACTGGAGTTGGCCGCCCCTGGTCGGACTGTAAGTGAACTCCGCTCAAATATACTGTATGTTCAGGGGCATAAATACATTTATTGCCCCCTCCCCCCCCCTGTGAGCTGTGGCAAACTGGTTCGGGGAAACAGGCAGGAGAAGGGATTGTCTGTAGGCCACGCCCCCACAGCAGACAGAAGCAGCAGCTGGCATGGAACTTGGGCTCAACTGCAGCACCGAGCCCCCCTGCATTGCGGGGTTTAGCAGCACAGTAGTTACGCCAATATGTATGTTCTTAGGCTGCACCCAGGGTGGCGCTGTGTGTGCAGGTGCGGTGACGCAAGCAGGCGGCAAATTTAAATTTGTGTGCTCTGCAAGCAGCTAAGTGCCATGCTTTCTTACACTGGCCACACACATTGCCGCAATGTGTTTAATTGCGCCAAGCGTGAGTACGTCCGCCCGCTCAGGACTGCCGAGGCCTAAGATAGATCAGGCAAAAGTTAATTTAAATAATGCTCTGCTTTTTCTCGCGTTTTGTTTCAAGATCAGTATTCACATGAAACTGCTTTTACAACTGCAACATAGTAATTCCTACCAAATTTTGAGTTCTGATTCGGATCATCATTGTACTTTTTGTACTTGGCTTTCACGGCTGCATTGGTGGGAATGTTTTAAACGGTGTACAACTAGTTAGATTTTGTTGCCCTATGACTGATGGTTTTAAATAGATGAGTTCCCACATACATAAAGGCCTTTCCTCCTAACGACTCGGGGCACAAAACTAAATGTGCTCACACAACGTGCTTTGGAACACCCTGAGGAAATATGTTGACATGGAGTCTAGGCAAAGTGTTCCCAAAAATAAGCGACTGCGATCACAAAACATTTTTATTTTCCACCAACAAAATAAATACACATCGCCATAAGCCAAGAAAAAGCTTCAGCGGATCAGCTGTCCGCATGAGGGGGGCCCAGTGCAAGCAGCCACTAAACTATTAGGCCACAAAACCTAAAGACTCCCAATTACAAAGGGGTGCTATATCAGTAAACTCTATCCGTAGCTGTAAAACAACATGGGGGTCTTCCAGATTAGAACCAATTGGTAATTATGATTTTTAAATTGGGAAGAGATGAAGAATTTAGGTATCAATTTTTACCTCTCGAACACTTAATATTTCCACGGCTCATTTCTTCTAAACAAAGCATCCCGTGAAAGGGCAACATGAGATCTTTTTTTAAGGTGAATTTATTTTTAAGAAAAAACTTTGGACTGCTACTTTTAAGGATGGGCAGGTTTGCGGATTCGAAATCTGAATTTTATGAATTTGACGTTCATTCAGATGTCATTGAACTCAAGAACAACACTTGGAATAGTTGTAAAATGAGCCAAAACCCGAAAGATTTTTTTTATTTTTTAAATAAATTGGATAAAACTTACAAACCTATGCACAAAATAGCAAATTTCCCATGAACTTAAATGCATTACTCTTGGGCTTTCCATAATTTAATAAATCTCAATCCACATGTATTTTTAATTAGGAGTTATAAGTCTGTTTATACATACATACCGTGGTGAGTTTTCGAACCACTTATGTGAAAATCCTATTTCAAATCTAAAATGTTAGATCTTAATTGAAGTCCTAATAATATATAAAGATAACCGGATCAAACAAATAACACAAAAACATGGTACTTTTTTGTATGGAATAGTCACCTGGGACAGGTTCTGAGGAAATATCCAATGGGACTGTTTTTTCCTTTTTTGATTTGTATTATATTGTCCTCTTGCGCTATGGAACTGGCCCTTTTTTTTTGTTTATCCACAAATGATTAAACATTCAATATCCATGTGTGAAAACGTATATGAACCTGTAGATTCAGTATCCCTTGACCAGCAATAACTTTAACAAAGTGTTTCCTGTAACTGCTGGTCAGTATCTCACATCAGTTTTGATGCATTTTAGCCCATTCCTTCTTACCGAACTGCAGCAACACGGCAACATTGGAGGGCTTCCTTGCATGGACAGCTCGCTTCAGGTCCTGCCACAACATTTTGATTGGATTTAGGTTTGAACTTTAACTAGGCAGTTCTAAAACGCAAAATTTCTTCTGCAGCCATTCTTTTATAGATCTGCTTGTATGTTTAGGATCATTGTCTTGCTGCATGACCCACTTTTGCTTCAGCTCATGGACGGATGGCCTGACATTTTCTAGAATCTTCTGATACAATGCAGAATTCATGGTTGTCAATGATGGCAAGCTGTCCAAGTCCTGAGGCAGCAAAGCAGCCCCAAACCATCATACTCCTACCACTATGCTTGACAGTTGAGATGAGGTTCTTCTGTTCGAATGCAGTTTTGGTTTTTGTCAAACATAATGTTTCTCATTGAGGCCAAAAAGTTCTACCTTTGACTCGTCTGTCCAGAGAACATTGTTCCAGAAGTGTTGTGGATTATCTGATAGGTGTGCAACCTTTATTTATTTTTTTCAATGTAGCCATAGGTGTGGCGAATAAGTGAAATTCGCCACACCATGTAAATATGTCCCCCCCATCAATTCCCCACCCATCATCATCATCTCATTCCCCCATCATCTCATTTCCCCCCCCCCTCCATTATCTCAACCCGAATTGTTTCTTCTTACCTTATCTCCTGGCAGACAGCACCGGAACCTGTCCCTGCAGGATTCTCTGGTGCCGGTGCCACCAGGGTGTGGGCTCGGCCCCCGCCGTTCTCCGATTGGTCATCCTCTCCTCCACTCAGCACTTGCCTCCTCACTGCTCCCGTCCGCGGCCCTCCCCCTCGGCACCAGCGCTTCCATCGGCCGCTGCTTCTGCCGCACTCGCGCTTCCACACGCCATCAGGAAAAGTTTGTTTTACTGTGGGAGCTGGCAAACTCAAATTCGCCACGCTTTCATCATGGCCAAGTCGCCACTTGTGGCGATTAGAGGTGGACAACCCTGTCGCCAAGCTATGTACTCAAATTTGGACTGCAGCAATGTTCTTTTTAGAGAGATGGGGTTTTCCCCCTTGACTATATTTCCCTGAACTACGTTCTTGTTCAGTGTTTTTCTGATAGTTGAGTCATGAACACTCATTAACCAAGGCGAGAGTGGCCTGCAGATCCTTAGATATTACTCTTGGGTTCTTTGTGACTTCCTGGATGATTTGCAGGTTTGATCTTGGAGAGATTTTGGTAGGCTGACTGCTCCTGGGTAGAGTGACTGGTGTTGAACTTTCTCCATTTAGCTGATAGAGGATTTGCTGAAGCCCCAAATCCTTAGAAATGATTGTATAACTCGGGGGAGTGCAACCGCCCACCCTTTCCCCTCCCTTTCCCCTTCCCCCCCCCCCCCCATTCCCCTTCCACCCCCCCACCCCCAGGAATATCTCACACCCTCCAGTTTGCGCTCCCCTAGTGTAACTGTTTCTTGACTGATAAGCATAAACTGATTTTCTGAGGTCCTCAGATTTATTTTGATCATGGCATGACGTGTTTCCACACACCTGTATGGTGAAGACCAAACTCAGACCTGAAGATCTACCTAATTATTTAAATACCCTATTCTAATTATCCCCTTTAATTTAGCTGATAAAACCAGGGTTTCACTTACTTTTTCACATACCCTGACTCTTAATGATTCATTGTTTTTCAAATTCATACATTATTTTGTTTCAAAAGATATGGAATTGGTTAATATAAATCCTATTGGGTATTTAATGACTGTTTTTGCTTTAAAGGTTATCATGGAAACTATGGAATTTCTGTAATTATCATCGCGGTACACAAACATTTTCTTGTCACTGTGCACTGTTCACCTTTCCTGTCTTGGCTTCAAATACTTTCTGGGCAAACTACCCAGCTACCTGAACAAGTTCCTCACCCCTACCACATGCAGCTCCTATCATCTGAGATCAGACTCAAAAAGACTGTTCATGGTCCCAAGGCTCAACAAAGTATCCGGATGTTCCTTCTTCTCTTACCGTGCACCCCAAAACTGGAACAACCTACCAGAGACTCTCACATCCACCACCAGTTTAAGTTCTTTCAAATCTAAGGCTGTCACACATTTTTAATCTGGTCTGTAACTGTTTCATACGCCCATCTACTATATATTTCTCAAACCGTTGTATGCCTGTCTGTCCTGTCCCTAGGGGCAATCGCAGTGGACCTTTGGCCCGTCACTCCGCCTCAGACCAATGAGATGGCTCCCTTGGCCCGCCCGCCCCCGCACACCTCTCATTGGCCTGAAGCGGAGTGACGGGCCAAAGGAGACACACGCACACACACGCCGCCACCTCCCGCCCAGGTAAGTCACACCACTGCGCTTCCCGCCTCAACTTATGGCACCAGTAACTCACCTATTTCAGGCGCGCAACCTCGCGCCTCAGGCCAGGACCCAGGCCCACAAATGGCGCTTCCTGCTGCCGCCTGCACGTGCCTCAGGCCAGGACCCAGGCCCACACATGGCGCTTCCTGCCGCCGCCTGCACGCGCCTCAGTCAGCCGGATGACACATCGGGTGACCAAGTGGTCGCCCGGGGGTGGGGGAGTGGGGGGAGCGAGCCCCGAGTCACGGGGAACGGGGGAGCGAGTCACGGGGGGGGGGGGGCGAAGAGCGAGTCACGGGGAACGGGGGGGGGGGGCGAAGAGCGAGTCACGGGAACGGGGGACGAAGAGCGAGCCCCGAGCCATCGGGGAACCAAGAAGGGGGAGCGGCCAGCCGCTGAGCCGACGGGACGGACGCCTGGACGGGGGGGGGGCATACGGATACATAAATTATGACAATACATATGCCCCCTGCTCTCCACACACCCCACTCCCCTTTCCTTCCCCCCACTCCCCTTTCCCCCTCCACTCCCCTTTCCCCCTCCACTCCCCTTTCCCCCTCCACTCCCCTTCCCCCCCCACTCCCCTTCCCCCCCCAACTCCCCTTCCCCCCCACTCCCCTTTCCCCCCCACTCCCCTTTCCCCCACCCATTCCCCTTTCCCCCACCCCTTTCCCACTCCCCTCTCCCCCCCACTCATCTTTCCCCCCCCACTCATCTTTCCCCCCCCACTCCCCTTTCCCCCCCCCACTCCCCTTTCCCCCCCACTCCCCTTTCCCCCCCCACTCCCCTTTCCCCCCCACTTTCCTTTCCCCCCACTCCCCTTTCCCCCCCACTTTCCTTTTCCCTGACTCCCTTTCCCCCCCCCACTCCCCTTTCCCACCCCTCCGCTCCCCTTTCCCCCCCACTCCCCTTTCCCCCCCCACTTTCCTTTCCCCCCACTCCCCTTTCCCCCCCACTTTCCTTTTCCCTGACTCCCTTTCCCCCCCCCACTCCCCTTTCCCCCCCTCCGCTCCCCTTTCCCCCCCTCCGCTCCCCTTTCCCCCCCTCCGCTCCCCTTTCTCCCCCCTCCGCTCCCCTTCCCCCCTCTGCTCCCCTTTCCCCCCCCTCCGCTCCCCTTTCCCCCCCTCCGCTCCCCTTTCCCCCCCTCCGCTCCCCTTTCTCCCCCCCCTCCGCTCCCCTTTCTCCCCCCCCCCTCCGCTCCCCTTTCTCCCCCCCCCTCCGCTCCCCTTTCTCCCCCCCCTCCGCTCCCCTTTCTCCCCCCCCTCCGCTCCCCTTTCTCCCCCCCCTCCGCTCCCCTTTCTCCCCCCCCTCCGCTCCCCTTTCTCCCCCCCTCCGCTCCCCTTTCCCCCCCCTCCGCTCCCCTTTCCCCCCCCTCCGCTCCCCTTTCCCCCCCCTCCGCTCCCCTTTCCCCCCCCTCCGCTCCCCTTTCCCCCCCCTCCGCTCCCCTTTCCCCCCCCTCCGCTCCCCTTTCCCCCCCCTCCGCTCCCCTTTCCCCCCCTCTGCTCCCTTTTCCCCCCCTCCGCTCCCCTTTTCCCACCCTCCGCTCCCCTTTTCCCCCCCTCCGCTCCCCTTTTCCCCCCCTCCGCTCCCCTTTCCCACCCTCCTCCCCTTTCCCCCCCCTCCACTCCCCTTCCCCCCCCTCCACTCCCCTTCCCCCCCCTCCACTCCCCTTCCCCCCCCCACTCCCCTTTCCCCCCCCCCTCCGCTCCCCTTTCCCCCCCCCCTCCACTCCCTTTCCCCCACCTTCCCCCCCTCCGCTCCCCTTCCCCCCCTCCGCTCCCCTTTCCCCTCCATCCCCCTTCCCCCCCTCCCACTCCCTTCCCCTTCTCCTCCACCCCTTCTTCCCCTCCTCCACCCCTTCCCCCCCTCCTCCCCTTCCCGCCTCTGCCTTTAACCCGCCCTTACTCCGGCCGCCTCTGCCTTTCACCCACCGCCTCACAGCCGCTGCACGCACTCAACAGACACCCGCCACACTCGACACATACCTGCCGCCACACACACCTGCTGCCTCACACACCTGCTGCCTCCCGCCCCTACGCACCGACATCACTGACCCACCGCCTCACACCCTAGCAGGACCCCCACTCACAGACAGCACTCACAACCCACGCGCCACCTGCCGCCTCACACCCTAGCAGGACACACGCCTCACATTTTTACATCTGTTATGTCACCAAAATATACATTGTACTGTGGTGTGTTTACAATAAAACATTTTTAAACATCGTATTACATTTTATTCCATCTTTCTTTTCAACATTATTATCCAACCTTTACAACAAATAGTCACCTATTGTTCCACGATTTATAAATAAGACTACCTATTACGCATTTACATCCCAGGCAACGCCGGGTCTCTCAGCTAGTAATATATATTATCTTTAACTGTGCATGCAATGTCTTGTATATAATGTATACCCTGTTCATTTATGTAACTGTATTTGTAACCATGTATTATTTGTCTTAACTGTGCCCAGGACATACTTGAAAACGAGCGGTAACTCTCAATGTATTACTTCCTGGTAAAATATTTTATAAATAAATCTGAACAAGCTCCTCACCCCTACCACATGCAGCACTTATCATCTGAGATCAGACTCCAAAAGACTGTTCATGGTCACAAGGTTCAACAATGTATCCGGCTGCTCCTCCTTCTCTTACCGTGCACCCCAAAACTGGAACAACCTACCAGAGACTCTCACATCCACCACCAGTTTAAGTTCTTTCAAATCTAAGGCTGCGTCCATGGTTACTGATTGCATGCTGAGGTGCGCAGAGGCTGAGGGAAAGCAGGTGCTTTCCCTGGCCTTAGACCGCGCGCCGTCGGGGGGCGGGCCAGTGACGTCACGGAGCTGGTTCGCCCTCATTGGGTGAACCGCTCACGTGACCGGCCCTGCGCTCCGCCAAGCGCGAAAATTTAAAATGTTGCTAAGACTTATGCTTCCGCAAGCGTGGCCCTGCTAAAGCCACTCTCATTGCAGCTGCAGGGGCTAAGGGACGTTCGTAAGCGCGCCTCAGCACGGGTCAGCGCATAGGCGCTGACCATGTCCAAGGCCTAAGGCTGTCTCACATTTTAATCTGGTCTGTAACTGTTACATAAGCCTATAACACATCTTCTCTAATTGTGCACGCAATGTCTTGTATATAATGTGTACCCTGTTCACTTATGTAACTGTACTTGTAACCATGTATTATTTGTCATATTAACTATGTCCAGGACATACGTGAAAACGAGAGGTAACTCTCAATGTATTACTTCCTGGTAAAACATTTTATAAATAAATAACATACTCGCACTTCGGGGCCTGGAAGGGATTAGTGATGTGGAAAGCTGACCAGAGTCTACTTCAATATCCTTCATTTTTATGTTTTTTTCAATCCCCCCCCCCCCCAATAACTCAAATAACTTTATATACATTTCCTGAATTTAAAAAAAATAAAACAATTCCAAGGATCTTTTGCTTTTTGGTTCATATGGACTGTTGAATTCAGCTTTTCTTTTCATTTCTCAGTCACCTTGTGTTATCTATATTTCGCTTTTACATTAAAGCTGCAGTTCAAGCTGCTGTTTTAAAAAAATATATATATTTTTTTTTTCTAATGCAATATGTGCATCAATATAATCTGCACACTGACAAGTGATTAGCGAAGCAGCAAATCGATCTGTTCAGTAATCAATCGCTTGCTCTGAGCTATTTAATTCAGTTCTTGCACAGCATTCTGGGCAGTGTAGTTCCTGGAATATGATTGACTGGGCAGATACTATTGGTTCACTGCTAGAGAGAGGGCGGGGCTCAAGAGCCAGAGCCTATCAGAAGGGGAAGGGGCTGTCACTTTGGAAATGCTTCTGCTTCCTACATTAGAAACATTACAAATGTCCTTAAAACATATTTTTTTTTTTTACATTTAAATGCTACAAGTATATTCTCCGTACAGAACTGATTTATTTAAAAAAAAAAAAAACACATTTAGGATATTGCTTGAACTGCTGCTTTAACGTTTAAGATTATATATTATATTTGCATCTATCTGGTAATTTATTTATCCTTATCAAATTGCTATATTTATATGCACTTATCCACTATTTAGTATATAAACATTTTATAGAAAGTTATTTCATACGCAGGCATCAATAGTGGTCCTATTTTCAAGTGTGTGTGCTGTGCCTTTCACAAATATATACTTAAATGCATTTTTGCTTTCATATGTCTTGCTGCTGTTCTGGGTTTTTATTTGAAAATTATGAAACTAGCGGTCCTCAAGTTGTGGAGACAAATGTAAGCACTACCTTTTTTTTTTTTTTTTAATACGTGCAATACAAGCATCCTAATTTACTTCATGTGCAAAGATCAGGTTAGGCTTTTGGATTTGATAACTTTGCTTTGTAAAAATAGATTTTATATATATATTTATTATTATTATTATTATTATTATTATTATGGGAGAATATGCATTGCTGCTGCAGCAGAAATCTGATATCTGAACTCTTTCCATAAATGGATTTCCTCTCTACATTAAGGCCGCCTTTCCCTACCTGTCGTACTTTAGTTTGTCCAGTGAAACAGATCAAGTTAAAACTGCCATACTCATTTACCATTTCTCCCCTCCCCCCAAACTTTTTATTTATAAGATCTTATGGGGTACAGAAAAAACAATACAGGTGGTGACAGCAGTTATACATTAGTATTTACTGTACATACTTTTTTTTCCCTCTAAGTATCTTTTTATTAGGGTTTTTACAGATACATTTCAAAGTATTACATTGTAGTACGACATACGTTTTAACGTAATCTTTTATCATAACAGTTGCTAGCTTATGGTGCCAACAGGGGAGGGTTTAATGGGGAAGTATGTCTTTTGTTTGGTTTGTGCCCTCTTCTGTTTCCTTTTGGGTCCACCCTGAATGCGATGTGGAGCTCCACCAGCTTCTTACTGATCACTACATTTGTTGTTGAAACGGTTTCTCAAGACCACTTCCATCGTTTGTCTGACCCTGTTTATTACGCGAATGGGCAAAATCTCTCTTCTTTTTTTTTTAAGGCACTTTAATACATATTACTGACTGAACTAAAACTGTGTATTTTCTAGCTAAAAAGATGGGCCAATTACAATTTTGCCCAACGTTGCTCATATGTTTCTGTGGCCCTGCGCTAAAGCAGGTATCGGAGGCAGTCACCCAACATTCTATTCACAGGCTGGTAAGGTGCGCACAAATTATTTCTCAAGCCTGATGTGGCCGCTGATCCCTGATAAGAGGTTTGAGAAACACTGCACTGGTAGATTTATTCAAGGTTTATTTTTCCCCCCATTTGACACGAACATGCGTATCTTTTCTCTCTCCTTTTTCGAACCAATTAATGATCTTGTTAAAGTTAAATCCTGTTTGTGAAATGAGCATTGATGTAAATTAATGACTCGGCTGCTTTCAAGGACTAAGCAAACTGGTTCCCAGGGAAGCAATTTTGAAATGGTCCAAACCGTATTGCTAAATAAACGTTGTCCCTCTTTTGTGCAAAAATACTTGGGAGAACAATATGGCCGCCGCGTCAGGCTTGGCTATGGCACACTATAGAACGCTGCAGTGTTATCAGGATTGACGTTGCAGCTTTCTATCGGCTAAATGGTACCTGAATCTGGCAAAATGTAAGTTACATTTACTGGCAACCAGGGGAGCTGGAGATTGGGAGTACCAGAGGTTACAGGGCCCCCGTCCTAAGGTAAGGGGTATTTTGGGGGGATGTAGACAATGTCCAACCGCTCAACCCAAATACCTTGGTATATATTGAGTAGTGGGTGACTGAGATGCAAAGGGAAGAGAATGACATAAGACGTGTGTCTTACAGGGGACTACAACAAGATTCCCATGTGTTTGCACTCTTATCAGGGAAGTTAGTCAGGTAGGAACTCATAGACTTAGAGTATAGGACTGTAGAGGGAGAAAGGGGGTGGCCCGGGATTAAAGGGGCTGCACCCCATTTGGCCATCCCCTGACCTCACCAGGGAGACAAGGGGTAACTGGGCTGAGGTCCAGAAATGTGATTTAACCCTTGTTATGACATGAAAATGTATATTCTCCTGTTCCCATGCTTTATTGTAACATCTGGTTTAATCAGTGTCTGCATCACACACACACTAGGATCCATCCGGGAGTACAAGGGTTAATAGTTCTTTAGTGATTATAGCCCTTTGTGTAATTTTCCCGCCTTTTCAGGCACCATTTTGCAGAGTCCCATAAGCCGCCAATTGGAGCTCCATGTGTTTCAATGGCGAATCTTGCTGTTTTGGTCCTATTTCCTGTGAAGACCAGCAGATGGCGACCGAGAAGAGGAGCGGCGGTTTCCCATTGTAAGTCAATGGGCCCATTGACTTCAATGGAGATTCCTCGAAGGAGCTTTCCAGGAACGAGTTGGCTGCCGTCCAAACCGCAAAGCGGATACTTTTTCTATAAGAGAGCTTTGATCACTTAGCAGTCAAGTTCAACGACAAGTGGCGTGGGAATAAACAGTTCTAGAGCACATAGAAATAAAATTCTTTTTGCCCCTAGTTCCTAGACCTCCCCCCACTCGACCATAACCGGGTCCCTGAATCCTGGACCCCCAATAAGGGTCGAACCGAGAAGAGCGGGTCGCGCCATAGGTTCCAATGGCGGCGGCAGAAACGGCTCAAGAAAACGGGTAAGTGTAAAAAGCTAAAATTTAGGAATCCATAGCTCCGGTTCCGGAGGGTCCAGAGGGCCAGGGTTTGGGGTACCTGTAGTCACTGCTCCGGCATCGCTGCAGAACCATCCTTGACCCTCTTGGACCAACCCGACGGAGTATGGACCCCCTTGAAAGTTCGGGACTTTTCCCATAGACTCCAATGGCGGCCAATCTCCATTGACCGGCTATGGCGGAAAACCCCCATTGACTTCAACGGCGGCGTAGCCCCGTTGAAAGTCTATGGCGGCAGATTCCCATAGCTGCCAATGGTGGCGGTTTGCCATTGAAAGTCTATGGCGGCGAAGCCCGTTGTTTTCAATGGGGATTTAGTGAAGAAACGTGATTTAATTTACAGCGGAGTTTATTGTATTAAAATAGGAAACGGTTTAAGGTGTATTTGTGTAACTCTGGTTCCGAGGGTCGTAGCAAGTCTCAAATTGGACCCTAGGGTGTCCCAGTTCCGGCATTAAGAACTGGGAAGTTTGGACCCGCTGGACCCAACGGAACCGGATATTTTAATATGTTTGTGTTTTATCTTTAATACTGTGTCCCAAAGCAGGGATAAAATCCAGGGGAAATTCCTTTGCCTACCAGGGTAGCATATGGCCAGAGAGGCGACCCAATGTCTAGGACTTAAGTATTGTTCAAAGGATTTTGTCACCCTCACTGTTTACCTGAGGGCGGAGACGGCTCAAACCAGAGTTCAGAATGAGACCCCAGAGTTCTAATGCGCCTGTGCCAACTAGAAGGGGGGCATGCATCAAAATGTGTTCCCACGTTAAAGAGTGGCTAGAGGTAATTGAAGACCAATCACCTGTACTCAATGTTAAGGATAGGGTTACAAAAGGTTTATAAACTGTTGTCCACCCTTTATCCTTTGTCTTCTGAAATCATCTTGATTGTACCTGATTGCGAGAGAATTGCTATGCAACATACTTCTCATCCCCCATCCCCAAAGTAAGTGTACTTCTTCTCTTGTTACTGTACTATATCCTGTGTTCACCTATCCAAAGGAATAAATATACTTTATTATATCTAAGCCTCGTTCAGTTCAAACCCAGTTATTTGGTGTAAATTACAACCTGTCATAAGCTATCGTCACAAGGACTCATAAAGGAAGTCCCTATGGTGACGTAACCCCGGAGGTACTCCGAATAATAAAAAAAATACATAAAGTTTTATGAAGCATTTAAACAAACATTTAAAATATCATAAAATCCTCTGTGGTGGACGTGGAATAAGCGTATGGATGAGACTATTAAGGTGCCGTAAATGGTCACCTCACATCATAAGTAAAGCTATGGGTGTATGGTCATATATATCAACAGAGCTATAATGTCTGTAAACAAAGGTGGGCATATGGCAATGCCACAGGTCTCTGTTTGTATATACACTGGGTAACACCCAGGAACAGCGTAATAATAGCCCTTGTGTGGTGCCCCAAAATCCTGTCCTCTAGGGACTCGGGCTAAATCACATGAAATCAGCAATATACAACAAATATATGCTTTTATAGAGGGAAGACACAATAGTGATAATAAGTGCTTATCTCTCTGACTTGTACTGTACTAGCAATCCTATGGTACAGTAACCTAATACAAACAAACATCTGTTAAGGATATCACTAGACTTGTGATAATAAACACGTCTCTGCCAGCATTATCAGGTGGGTAGTAACATTCAATGTATAAATAAATTCCCACAAATAGAGGTCTTAGTCTGTCCTCAAAGTTGTGGATAAAATACAATCCTCTACAACAGTGTCGGTACACTTTTACATATAGGCGGGCTACGCTTGTGATAGTAAAAATGGAGGCATGAGGAAGAGGGATATTGCTTTACAACCCGTGATCCACAGTCGCACCATGTTACATCACCACCATGATGCCCACACCTGATGCACGTTTCACGTGATACTCACGCTTCTTCAGGGGAGGTGTCTGTTTAAATATATGTTTAATAAAACTTTATTTCTTTATTATCCATCTAATTTGCATACACAAGGCGTTAATCAAGCGTTGATTAGCTCTAGTGACGCAGCTGACTCATAGAAAGCAAGGGGGGTAGAGAGGAGGGAGGGAGAAAAGAGAGATCTTCCTTTGTTACCATAGGGTTATGTATTCAAATTTCTTACAAAACACGATGGCAGAAAATGTGTTAACCACTTTGACGCCGAAGACTACCAATGCATTGCGATGAGTTAACATTCGACCTAAACACTTTACAAATAACATCTAAAAAGCATAACATCCATATGTGCAAATATTAAGTATTTAAGCTGGCACTTGCTCAGATGGACGGACAACTCTGTTCTTGTAACGTATGGCCTTTGCATTTTTCATTCTATGAGGCACAGTTTTGCTATATGGTACTATATTAAGGAGCATTAAGCTGAAATGTTAACTTATCACTGTGCCTTTTTGTAGAGAGGGTTAGTTTTACCATAGAGGCCTTATTTCGAATCTCCTTGTAGCCGATCTATGCTGTTTGGTCCCTATAGTGTGTTTCCTGTTACAGTGATCATTATGCTTGTTAGTCTTCACTAGATCCATCTGGTCAAGTTTTCCTATTTTTACGGAGGGAGACCTTTGTGGTTTGGGTCAAAGGGAAGTACCACGTGTCCCTCTTGAGGCAGGGGGCATTTAGCCCCGAAACGTTGCCCCCCTTTTCTCCGCCACATCAGCTCCCTTTTTTGGCTTTTGTTTTCCCTATTTTTTTCCCCCAATAACCCCCTTTTTTTTGTTCCCTTTTTTCCCATTCCCCTCCCTCCATATGACGATTAGGCATGTGTATCTGTCTATGTATATATACCCTTATATTGTTTCGCTTTCAATACAATTTCACTATTTTGATACAACTAAGTGTTGAAATATTATTTACTACATTCATTGAGTGCTGGGAACACCTAAGTCGATTTAGTCATGGGTTGACTATAACTAGATGGCCTCTTGGGCTACTAGGGAGTCAATATATGAAAAGGTTCTAAACTGTTAATATTGGGTAGTTTTTCCCCCCACCTATTCTAGGTAGGTTAGTGTTATATTGCCTATGTATATAGTGGAGATTATATACAGTGATTTGCAAAGGTGGCATCCCAATTGAGAGTGTGATTCCAGCTACATTCACCCAGTCGAGTGGCACGGGATTGGAAGCTATCCTTACTTGATGTCTACACTGCCGCAGCTACCAGTATAAAGAAACCATATTGAAAGTAGCCCAGCAGAAACAACTATCCTACGAACAAAGCAAAATTATGATATTCCCCAACTTCAGTGCTCAAACCTCACAGAAAATGAGAGATACTGAAAGGGCAAGAACCGCTGCTGAAAGCAGGAGTTAATATGTATACAATATTGTATGGAGCAGGAATTTTTCAATAACCTTTGAATACAAAAAATAAATTCCATGTGTTGCATCCGGCGGAAGCGCAACACTTGTATAGAAAATCAATAGTGGCGCTCGACGCTAGTTAAGTGACAACCGTGAAGTTCTTAAAGAGAATTCTTAGATTTAAGGATCGCTGTGTATGAAACAGTGACTGAAATTATAAGTGCAAGCTAAGTGTTTAGTCACATAGGTATTTATATTGATAATCAATCCAAACACAATGGGGAGAAAAAGGAAAAACTTGCATAGAAAGCGTCCTCCAGGTTACCAAGGGGCTGGAACCAGGAAGTGACATCACCGGAAGAGACATCCCGTGGAGTGGTGGTGAGAGCACGAATCACCCGACCCGCGGGAGTCACAACTTACATTCGTACAATGTTTTAAACTTCTTTTATGGATGTAAGCCTTGATTTTTATGGGTTGTCACATTACATCATAAAGTAGCCTTTTCAGTACAATTTGCACCATGATGCCTTTTTCTCTCTGAGATCGCCGGATTGAGAATGTATTAACATCACCACCACCAGCCACACCTGCCACTGTTTTGGATGTGCCCTTAAAACCTTGTTGGTTTTTGAGTATAGTATTTGAAGGTCTCATATGCTCTGAGAATCCAGTTTTCCCTACAATACTGCTCTGTTTTTCTTTCTCCCTGGGTCGCATTCCCCCGCTTTGTGTAAATTGCAAGCTCAACACTGCACATCCACCCAGTCATCACCATCCCAACTGTTGAGCATGGAGGTGGCAACATCATGTTATGGGGATGCAGGTGAAGACTTGAGGAAAACCTGTTTGAGTCAGCCAAGACTCTGAAATGGGGGAGGAAATTCACATCTCGGCAGGACACTGACCCGAAGCACAAAGCCACACTGGAGTGGTTGAACAAGAAGATAATTCATGTTTAGTGGCCCAGGCAAAGTCCTAACTTGAATCCAATTGAATGTTAATGGCGAGACTTCATGATTGGAGTCCAACGACGATCTCCAACAAACTTCACAGAACTAGGTAAAAGGTGCTTCTACCAAGTGCTGAATACTTATGCAAGCAGTACTTTTCCCCTTTTCTCTTTTTATTTTCTTCTTCTTTGCTGACATTTAACCTCCTCTACATATAACAGCGTTCAGTTTAACCACTACAGCTTTTTAATAAAAAGTTACTGAAAAAAAAATTGTTCATACATTATTTGTAATGACCCAACTTGTGACCTTATTGGTAGGGGGTGTTGTGCCCGGGACAGCGTGATGGCGGGGCCTACACATCGAGCCCTGTGGTTACAGAAGCCCCTGTGCTCTTCCCCCACAACCATAAGGTTGCGAGCAGGATGGCACTGAGCGGGCGAGCATGCTCACGCTGGCCGCGATGAAATACATTGCAGCAATGTGTGCAGCCAGTGTGAGCGCCTGCGCTGTGGCCGCGCCCCCCGTTTCAGCTCCCCCCGCGCGCAACCTAGCTGGTCACAAATCTCCCGGCTGAGCCGGGAGCGTGACGTCGCCACGCATGAGTGGCAGCTCCCTTCCTGGCCGCAGCCTGAAGCTGATTGTCGGGGAAGAGCGCGGGGCCTCTGGAAATGGTCTCTTACCTTGTCTGGCGGCGTCTCCTGCAAGATCCTATGATCATGGTGCCTTGATATCAAATGGCGTCGCGTTGCCATAGTCAACGTGATGCTGCATGGCGCCTTGTTGCCATGACGTCGTGAAGCCGCGACGTCGTGAAGCCACATCGTCTGAGGAAGAAATACTGTGCCGGACCGGGTAAGAGGCCCCACGAAAGCCCCTGTACTGAGCCCTACAAACGAACAAGCCAGCCCTGTTTTGTATGTAGCCAACTGCCGGTAAAAATTGACGGTAAACCGATGTCGCCATGTGTCAAAGTTTAGTAAATAGTATTTGTATAATTTGTCATAATTACTCATTTACATCATAAAAATAAAAAAATAACACGTCTGTACCTACGGCACAAAGACTAATTTCTGCTTTTGCGCTGGTGAAGGGACTTTATTAAATAGGTCGATTTTAAAATTGTACCTCAAATAGAAAAGAGGGGTGCAAGGAAGCAAAAAATGACAATGCCTTTATATATAAAAAAACTAATCTTGCATGAATAAAAAACAAAGTTAAAACATAAATATGTATGGCCAATCCTTTCACCAGCAGCATGCTCCTTACATGGAGAAGCGCGGTTAATAATAATAATAAAAAAATATATACACACAAGAAAAGAGAATCCGCAGCACTCGTACTGGTAGATGTCAGATATAGAAAGGTTTAATTCATCTAACAAGCATCAGGGGTAAAATACAAGAAAAATGGAGCTCCATTTTTCTTGTATTTTACCCCTGATGCTTGTTAGTTGAATTAAATCTTTCTATGTTTTTGACATCTACCAGTGAGTGCTGCAGATTCTCTTTTCTTGTTTTGTCTATTTTTGTCGCTGGATGGTGATCCTGGCTGCACTGCAAGCACCCTGATTCTAAAGATAAGTAATGTGTCCTACATTTGCCCAATTAGAGTGCCCTAAATATATATATATATATATATATATATATATATATATATATATATATATATATATATATTATAGTGTGTGTGTTTTACATTTTCTGTTGGGACAAATTAAATCCCTAGCAGCACGCTTCTAGTGGGCACCACTATTAGGGTGTGATTAATGTATTTTGCCAATCCACCTGTACCTGCTTATTGAGCAGCTTGTGGGAGGTCAGTCCCTCCTTTTCAAAGTATATAATCTCCCAGTAAGACCCCTGTAAATTCACTTTACTTGCATACATGTAAGAGTCTTCTATATACCAGTTTTTAACTGCACTACGTTACATAAGTATATGCTTAGTTTATTAACCCCTTCAGGGTATATTTCACAGAACATTTGTACTGTATGCATTTAGCATAGGGACGACCTGCTACTGAGACTTACCTTGACGTTGGTTAGCAGGCTTGTCATTATTTGATCAAAGGATGTAACCAAAAGTCTCCTATGTCTTACAGACTTAGGTTTCACTATGTATATTTATTTATTTATTGTTAGCCCAATGGGAGAAGCGCAGGGATTCACTTTCTGTTTTTTCACATATGTATGGCAAATCTTTTCACCAGCAGCAGTCTCCTTACACAGATTTTGTGTGTGTGTGTGTGTGTGTGTGTGTGTGTGTGTGTGTGTGTGTGTGTCAGGAAAGTACCCTATCTATCTCCTGCCTGGTCACATGATCTTCCTCACAGCACTTTGGCTGTCAGTGCAGCAGAAGAGGACCCAGAATTCATCTAGTGAACCTGAACGATCAGCAACTTGGCTAATCACTTGTCAGTATTGATGCACATATTGAATGGAGAAAAAAAAAAGACAGCTTGAACTGCAGCTTTAAAACCCTCAATCCCTATGGCTTGAATGAAGGGTTTACCTAGACACGATTTATTTAATATGGCATCTTGTCTATGCGATAATCATCAAATCTGGTACTTCTGTAAAGTTATGACATTAATATAGTCAAAGTTGGACCTAGCAAAGGATTTAACCCTGTAATAAAATTCCTTCGTTCAATTCACTGAACTTTATTATATGATCCCTGTTGCTGTACAGAAATAATACAGATTTATTTTTTCCAGCCATACATTAGTTATATTCACGTGATTAAAAAAGCTTATAATGAAGAAGGGGTGGAGGCGTGGGGCTCCTGCTTTCCTCTCTCTGTCGTTACCGAACCCTTCCTATTCCTCCCTCTCTTGCTTTTCCCTCCTTTGAGGCTCACACTGTCCAGATTTTCTCTCCTCTCCCTGTTCATGTGGCGGTCATCTATCGCCCACCTACCTCTACTCATCCCCCTTCTGCCTTTCTCTCTCACTTTGAATCCTGGCTCTCTTTCTTCCTCTCCTCAGACTCCCCTGTTCTTCTCCTTGGGGACTTCAATTGCCACATTGATGACCCCTCTCTCCCTTGGGCTTCCCGCTTTCTTTCTCTAACCTCTTCTTTTGGCCTTCAACAGTGGACTGCAGCCAGCACCCACAAGGATGGCCACTACTTAGACCTGGTTTTCACTAAGAACTTCTCTCTCTCTGATTTCTCCATTTCCCCTTTTCCTCTCTCTGACCATCATCTCATCTCATTCTCTCTATCTCGCTTCTCCCCTTCTCCACCTCCATCTACACCCCGGTTCTGCAGAAACCTGTGCTCTATTCACTTACCTGACTTTGAGTCCACTTTACGCTCCTCCCTCTCCTCTCTCAGCTCTGCTACAGACCCCGACAACCTGGTCAGGAACTACAACTCTGTCTTGTCCTCCTCTCTTGATCTACATGCCCCACTTTCTCTCTGCCGCACTCGCCCTTCTAACCCTAGACCCTGGCTAAATTCCCACACACGCATGCTGCGTTCCTCCACTCGTTCCTCTGAACGCCTCTGGAGGAAGTCTCACACTCTCGCAGACTTCCTTCACTACAAATTTATGCTATCCTGTTTCAACTCTGCCCTCTCGCAAGCTAAACAAGCCTACTTTTTTGCACTAATCAACATGCACAAGTCTAACCCACGCCGACTGTTCTCTGTCTTTGATACTCTACTCAAACCACCCTCAGCTGCCTCTCCTTCCTCCATCTCCGCTCAGGACTTTGCTGACTATTTTAAGGAAAAGGTGGAATCCATACGTCAGAACATCCCCTCTGTTTCTTCTTCTCATCCTACACCTCTTCCTAACTCTCCTCCTGCCTTCCTTGACTCTTTTTCCACTGTCTCAGAGGAGGATGTGTCGCTGTTGATCGCCACTTCTCCCTCTACCACTTGCCCTCTTGACCCCATTCCCTCCCATCTCCTAAAACCTCTTGCTCCTACTATAATCCCTACGCTCACACACATTTTTAACTCCTCCCTCTGCTCTGGAACCTTTCCATCCTCCTTCAAACATGCAACAGTCATACCATTACTCAAAAACAGCAAGCTTGACCCTACCTGTCTTTCTAACTATCGACCTGTCTCCCTCCTGCCTTTTGCCTCTAAACTCCTTGAACGTCTTGTATTCTCTCGCTTGCTCCATTTTCTCAACACCTATTCTCTCCTATACCCTACAATCTGGCTTCCGCACTGCTCACTCCATGGAAACAGCCCTCACTAAAATAACTGACGACCTCCATGCTGCCAAAGACAGAGGTCATTACACTCTGCTCATATTACTCGACCTCTCTGCAGCATTTGACACCGTGGACCACCCTCTTCTACTTCACATTCTCCATACTCTTGGTATTCGGAACAAAGCTCTATCCTGTATCTCATCCTACCTCTCCCATCGTACTTTCAGTGTCTCTTCTGCTAACACCTCCTCCTCCTCTATTTATCTCTCTGTGGGGGTACCCCAGGGCTCTGTCCTGGGACCTCTTCTCTTTTCTCTGTACACACTCTCTCTAGGTGACCTAATAACATCTTTTGGGTTTAAATATCACCTCTATGCTGACGACACACAAATATACATTTCAACACCTGACCTTACACCTGCTATACAGACCAAAGTTTCTGAATGTTTCTCTGCTATATCATCCTGGATGGCCCTCCGTCGCCTTAAACTCAACATGGCTAAAACAGAGCTCCTCATACTACCTCCCAAACCTGGCCCTACTACCTCCTTCCACATTACTGTTGGAACTACGATCATCCACCCAGTAGCCCAAGCACGCTGCCTAGGGGTCACACTCGACTCCTCTCTCACATTCGCCCCTCACATTCAAAACATTTCTAAAACTTGTCGCTTTTTCCTCCGCAATATAACAAAGATACGCCCTTTCCTCTGTTGCTCGACTGCTAAAACTCTGACTCAGGCCCTCATTCTCTCCCGTCTTGATTACTGTAACCTCCTGCTGTCCGGCCTTCCTGCCTCTCACCTGTCTCCCCTACAATCTATCCTAAATGCTGCTGCCAGAATCACTTTACTCTTTCCTAGATCTGTCTCAGCATCTCCCCTCCTGAAATCCCTCTCCTGGCTTCCAATCAAATCCCGCATCTCACACTCCATTCTTCTCCTCACTTTTAAAGCTTTACACTCTTCTGCCCCTCCTTACATCTCAGCCCTAATTTCTCGCTATGCACCATCCCGACTCTTGCGTTCTGCTCAAGGATGTCTTCTTTCTACCCCCTTTTTATCTAAAGCCCTCTCCCGCCTTAAACCTTTTTCACTGACTGCCCCACACCTCTGGAATGCCCTTCCCCTCAGTACCCGACTAGCACCCTCTCTATCCACCTTTAAGACCCACCTTAAGACACACTTGCTTAAAGAAGCATACGAATAGCACTGTGGATATTCTGAACACATGATACATAAAGCTTGGCCCCCTGCAGACGCACTTACCAGAACTCCCTCCTACTGTCTCTGTACGTTCTCCCTACCTACCAATTAGATTGTAAGCTCCTCGGGGCAGGGACTCCTCTTCCTTAATGTTATGTTTGTCTAAAGCACTTATTCCCATGATCTGTTATTTATATTATCTGTTATTTATTAGATTACCACATGTATTACTACTGTGAAGCGCTATGTACATTAATGGCACTATATAAATAAAGACATACAATACAATAGAAGCATACCTTTCTTACTGCATACACTAGAATACTGAGATGGCATTATTATTATTATTGACTCCGCTAAATTATATGGCTAATACACTTTGGTTTATGTCACTGAAGTTTTCATTTATCGGTGTAATCTGTTGCGATTACTAAAATCCCATTCAAAACAGTAGGAGATTTACCATTGGTCACCAGCAGTCTCGTGGTCATTACCATGGCAACGAGATGCTACTTGAGGTGGTTCTCCTTTTCCTAGTTGTCACTTTTATGCCTGACGCACTTCTTCCCATTGTGTTATTTGTATTATTTGTTATTTATATGATTGTCCCGTGTATTACTGCTGTGAAGCACTATATAAATAAAGATATACATACATACTTTTACAGATTAACTAGTCTGTTTATATTTAAGACACAATAGGTTACAATTTGGTCATTGATCTTCCCTGCTTTTGTTACTTTGTAGACACTTTTATTAAAGTTTATTGCACATGTGTAACACTGCGTCTTTATTTGTATTAGTTGCCATTTATTTTAATTTTATCTAATAAAAGTTATGTTCTAATTTGCTCAGGTTTGCACCTATAACATAGAATATCAGCGGTGCACAAACTGGGGGGCGTAAGACTTTATTTTGGGGGGGGATGGGCGGCGCGGCTCACTCACCCGCTCCAGTCCACGCGTCTCCATGGCAACACAACGTCAATTGACGGCCGTTGCCATGGAGATGCGTCATCAAATTATGCCGCTGGTCACGTGATGTCACACGACCCCTCGCGTCATTTGACGCTACATTTGAGGTAAGGGGGGCGTGATGCAGGGAGAGAGCAGGCAGGGGGGACGCAGTGCAGGAAGCTGGCGCACCCCTGACATAGATCATAAATCTCCCTTTTTATGCCAAGAATTATTGAAGCTATATTTGTATTTTTTTAATCCGTTCTGTAGTATTGGATAAGTGACTCAACTCTTAATGCCATTTTTAATGAGTTTCATTATACTGAGCATCCTTTGATTTCTATAGCAGGTTTTAACCCACTTCCCCAGCAGTGCAACATTTTTGCAACACTTTCTTGTTTGTGATCATTTGTTTCAAACTGTAACAATAGATAATGTTACCTGTGTAATATAAGGATACATTGTAGCTGCTAAGTTACACTGACTGAAGTGGCCATTATTTTAGTCAAACAGTCAGACGTTTAACAGATTTTATAACAGGAACACCAAACGATCGCCGGTTTAGATAAGAATCTAGAGTTATACATTTGTAAGTAAATGTAAACAGCTGCACACCAAATAAAATGTCATTCAATACATACGGTAACAGTGCTCCTGGCTCAAGGAATACCTGCCTGAGTGATCCAAATTCAGTAAAAGGAGGATGATTCAGGGCACTACGGAGTTTGTAATCAAAAGTTTGAAGTTATACATTGTCACATGATATACATATAAAAATAATTTTACAAATACAGATAATCCAAACCTTACCACTTAGAGGAGGGGAAAAGGCAAAGATGAGAAGACCCTTTAACATGCACTCGCTTGCCACAAAAGTGAACCAAATTATATCGGAATACAGAAGCAAAGATTACAAATAGTCAAATTAGTAGGTAAGTCCCTGACACGAGAGAAAAATGGCAGAATTAAAATGACCAATTTTAATAGGTCCTTGTACAGATAAAATAAATGGGACGCTAACGTAATGAACATAAAAAATCCACCTGATCACAATATCCACCTTCATTTGGTGTATTATTGCTATCGTGGATTTTTGTGTTCATTACGTTAGCGTCCCATCCAGCACATGCTGGAAAGATTGTGCACCCCCTCCTCTAAGGTGCAAGGCTTGGATTATCTGTATTTGTGTATCATTTCCCTGGTGCACCCACCACCTATTGTATACAGAGGATGAGCGGGGTTCTCCCCCCCCCCCCCATGCTACTAATAAAAATTAAAAAATGAGTTGGAAAGTAGTATTGCTGCTTTCATTGAAGCCAGAGCAGATTTTGGAATATTAGATTCATATTTGTGATTGGAATACGTTTTAGTTTGAATTCTGTTTTTCACCAGCATTCTTTGATTGGCACTTTTTGTGATCCTTTTTAATTCAGTGGTCTTTGCCAAAATGTGGCTTGCGACTACAACTTTTGCTTTAATGCGTATTTCTAACCTGCACAATGGTCATTTTTAGAACATCAATTAATTAAGCACTTAGCACTTAATGTCATTTGCAGAAGAGGATTATATTTTTGGCCAAATCTAATTATCAATCTGGCTCCAGCCTTTGCTCCCTACAGAAAAAGTGTTTTATAATGCTCAGTTCTTGGTCTGAGTAGAACTGTATGTAGATAAGCAGCCTAATCCAGAACAAATTGCATTAGAGAGGAATTTAAAAAAAATTGAAGGATTTAATTTGACTCTAGGCCACGGGTGGGGAACTCCAGTGCTCAAGGGCCTTCCACAGAACAGATTTTTAGGATATCCCTGCTTCAGCACAGGTGGCACAATCAGTGGTCAGCTGAACTTGGGGGAAAAAGGACTTTTATTGTGCTGGACAATTAATATATAAACTCAATGTTCTGTGTTATCAAACCCTTTCAGATGAATGTCCTTTGGAAATTGGCTGTTGTTGAAAGTTCTTCAATGCTGTTTGCAGTACTATCACGGATATATGGAGACAAGAAAAAGAAAGCGTGCCACAATCGTGCATTACCCTCGACTTTCAATATTTACCATCGATAGTGATACACTGAGGATAATTTATAAGATATGAGTATCCTCGTAGGAGACCGATGATATAATCACAGGATTACTTTAATATTTTGGATCAAAATCCATATAAAACATATATAAAACAATTTTAGCGGCTCCTTGTTCTTGTCCTCTCCCCCCCCCCCCCCCCGATACCAGTCTCTGGCGGGGTCTGGGCTCCACCCCCGCCGTTCTCTGATTGGTCATCCTCTCCTCCACTCAGCACTCGCCTCCTCACTGCTCCCGGCCCCCGTCCGCAGCCTGCCCCCTCAGCACCAGCGCTTTCATCGGCTGCAGCACTCGCGCATTCCACCACCGCCGTGCTTCCCACCTAGACAAATTTTAATCCAGACACGCTGGCAAACTCAAATTCGCCACACTTTCATGGCCAATTCGCCACTTATGGCGATTGGCGACAGGGTTGCCCACCTCGGATATAGAAGATAGCACAATTGAAACAGATTTTTAATAAGAAGTTAATTGCAATAATTATATTTTGGCAAAGAGCAAGCACCACCCTAAGGGGTTAGCTAATGCAGGGGTGCGCAAACTGGGGGGTGAGATTTTTCTGGGGGGGGGGGAGGGTGCGGTGGTTGCAGAGGCCCCGCGCTCTTCCCCAAGGCATTTAATTTACATGCTGGGGGATCGCGTGAGTCCCCTGCATCTTCCCTTACCTTGATTAAGACGGCTGGTGTGATGCGTCAACATGGCAATGCGGTGTCAAATGACATCACGGGTCACGTGATGTGACATCACATGACCCCGCAGCGTCATTTGATGCTGGATAGAAGGTGAGGGGAGGCGAGAGCAGGCAGGGGGGCGCAGGGCAAAACGTTTGCCCACCCCTGATCTCATGGACCGTTTTGAGAGAGAGCTAATTCTCCAAAATAAAAATGTAGAGATATTATAAAGGTACGGTAATAGATGAAGCATGGGGGGGGGGAGATATAAAAAGAAGTGACATTTTTAAAAAACAATAATAGCATAGCGGAAAGTGTTATTTATCACACAGTATAGTAGCCAAGCACAAAAAAAATGTTATTAAAAGATCAATTATTAAAAAACATTTTACCCCCAATCCACATTTGTTTTCTTTTTTAGTTACAAACCTCAAAAATCAAAGTGCTCCAAATCCGATTTTTAAGAATGAAAAAGAGCAAGGGTGCTTGGACATTAGACCCAAAGGATTTTTTAATTGTATGAAAGTTTATTGCAATAATTATATTTTGGCAAGGAGCAAGCACCACCCTAAGGGGTTATATAATGCAGGGGTGCGCAAACTGGGGGGTTGCTCCCCCCAGTGTGGGCGCTAGATTTTTCAGGGTGGGTGCGGTGGTTGCAGAGGCAACCTGAACCATTTAATGAACAAACACCAAAGTGTACAAAGGAGTTTCATCAGATTGACTAAATACATTGCATTGCTCAGTCTTGCATTCCTTTCCCAGGAGGTTGGGTAGGTGCAGTCTGGGCATGAATAAGCAGATTGGAAAAGGATGGGCAGCAGGAACTTTTGTAAAACAAGCAGTGCTTTAGTCGACTTCCACCTATGTCTCCACAGGTATGTACATACATTTCATTTGATAGAAACTTGTGGCAAAACATAATACTCTGAACTTTCTCCCCTTTGTAACTCTCACTCTTACACTATGGAGGTGCTTGGCTTGTTACCCGTAGCAAGGGTTAAATTGGCAGTCTCCTGCATAGTCAGTGATGCCCCACATTAAATGGACCTGTTCGAAACACACACTGGAGTTACTAACACAGAGAACTCTTGACTAAAAGCATGCTTCATCCTCAATAGTGAGACCTGAAATATTGATATTATTCCTGATATTAGCCGCGAGGGGTTCTACACACAGATCGAATATTAAAGGAGAAAGTGGGCAGCCTTGCTTTGTACCATTTTTAATGTCAAACTTATCTGAGGGAACACCCTGGTATACTACTTTAGCCATAGGGGATTTGTATAAGGAAAGCATCGCTGTTGGGAAACCTCCCTCGAGACCAAGAACTCTCAACGAAGAGCTCATGAAGGACCAGTTCACCCTATCAAATGCATTCTCAGCATCAAGCCCCAGAAGCATTGCAGGGATATTATTATTTTTTGGCCACAGCCACTAATTCAATTATTCTTCTCGTGTAATCTGCGGCTTGTCTTCCCGGGATAAATCTATATATTTACTTTTTTTTTTTTTTTAGGATATTGGTCTGTAACTAGTACAACATAATGGATCTCTCCCCTCTTTGGGAATTGGGGATATGGAAGCACCTAGCATGTTTGGGCGAAAAGAGCTCGCCCTTGAGCACAGCATTATACATCTGTTGCAAGTAGGGGGCTTAAATACCCGCATATGTTTAATAATATAGTGAACCCGCCTGGGCCCGGGGCCTTTGAGGCTTTTACATTTTGAATAACAAGTAACACTTCCTCGAGGGAGATTTTTTGGTTTAGAGCTATATTATCTGAGGGGCTAATATCATACAGCATGGAGTAGTAGTCACAGAATTCTTTTGCTATCACAGATGGGTTTGAGGTCAGGTTTCCTGACTTGTGCCTCATAGAGTGAATATTATAACTAGACTTTTTGTTTCGTAGTTTGGCTGCGAGCATCGAGTCGGGCTCATTAGCCTTCTCGAAAAAGTGTCAAAGATCCCTAGGCAGTGAGTGTGGGGTGTTGAGATTGACAGGGTGTGGGTGTAGGGGTGGTATTGGAAGGAGGAGATTGTATTAGTTCAGTCTTGGACATGTTAAGCTTCAGGTAACAGTGGGACATCCAGGAGGACATTGCGGAGAGAGACGGTTGGTGACATGGGACAAGAGAGGGGGAGAGATCAGGAGAGGTAAATGTGGGTGTCATCAGCAAAGAGATCCTGGAGAAATAGGAAGGAAAAATTGCCCTTGAACGTAGCTGTGAGTGGGTCATTGTCCACTTTTGTTAGTGTAAAACAAATATAATCACTGCGCTTCTCCATGTAAAGAGCATGCAGCTAGTGAAGGAAATGGCCATACAAATGTGCAAAACAGAAAGTGAATCCCTGCGCTTCTCCCATAGGGATAGCAATCAATGGGGAATATATATATATATATATATATATATTTACACCATACATATATATATATATATATATATATTCCCCATTGATTGCTATCCCTATGGGAGAAGCGCAGGGATTCACTTTCTGTTTTCCACTTTTGTTAGTGCTGTCTCGGTGGAGTGTAGAGGGTGGAAACCAGATTGCAAAGAGTCAAGTTGGTAGTTGCAGGAGAGAAAGCGAGTCACGCGGTTATATACATGCCGCTTAAGTAGCTTATCCTTCAGAATTCGGTTCAACGCCCCAGGTGAGAGGGAGACAATAACTAATTTAGAAGGAACCCGGCTTCTCCCCATGTGTTCAGCTTGTGAATTCGTTGGGCAGAGTCGCAGCCAGAAAACGCAGGCCGGAACAAATTTGCTTCCTTTTCACTTGCATCAAGAATATTTCTTTGCTCTTTGGAGGCCTCGGCTTTCGTCGCTTCGCTCAAATGCTCCAAGTCTAAAACAGCAGAAGGAACGTTTCGATCTTGGGTTAATTGGATCCCCATGGCAACCTGTAGCTATCCCAATATTGTAAAAAGTAGCAGTACTGCCTTCTGGACACCAGATGGTGCTAACATGGGGTAGACCAGAAATCTGAAAACAGCACAAACGTATTTATTTATACCAAACTACGGATTGTGTGGGCCTGCGAGAAGTGCATTGTTTACTACATTCATCCACACAATCTCCATTTTTTTTAAATCACGTCCCCCATCAAGCAGGGAACAGAATTAAGTAGAACAGGGGTTCTCAACTCAAGGTCTCATGACTCCCCAACAAGTCAGGTTTTCAGGATAATCCTGCTTCAGCACAGGTGGCTGAGCCTCTGATTGAGCCACCTGTGCTGAAGCAGAGACTGGTTGAGCCACCTGTGCTGAAGCAAGGATATCCTGAAAGCCTGACCTGTTTGTTGGGGGTCTTGAGGACTGGAGTTACGAACCCCTGCAGTAGAAGCAGGAAGTGTATCTGTGCACAGGTCCCACCATCCATATTCCTTATTTCTCTGAAGAACGACTCAATTACAAGATGTCCGTATGGCGATCAGACATGGCATCTTGACATTTTTTTGCCTCAGTGGCGTCTTTCTTCTTTTTTTTCCCCCCACTCAGTTTATTGCATTTTAAACAGTTACTACAGGTAGGAATTCTTACACTCTTATCCTGCAGGTGGAAATAGTGGGACATTTTCATTGCTTTATCTGGTGGTGGTTTCCTCAAGTGGAAATTTGGAATGAAACCATCATACATGTCAAGGTTTTGTTTCATTGTCTAAATGGGGTTTTTTTTTTTTTATGATTGAACAATTTATTACACAATTGCAAAGTGAAATATGGAAATGGTTCTATGAAAGGCTTTCAGAATGAATGATACACACATTTTCTTCCCCCTTCCCCCCCGACGCGTTGCATTGATTTACTTTGTAATCTGCTTCCTTATTAATGATCTGTGTAATAGTCATTTGTACTAAATAAAACCATTGCCATAGAAACATCTGGAAAACCAGATAGGGGTTTTGTGGAGGTGGCGACTCTGGAGTGTAAATGGCATTCTGGCCACGCCATTAATACACAAGAAACCTGTTTCTAAAGGATAAGAATGCCATCCCGGCATTGTGATCCATCCTGGTACCTTCAGACAAGAGCTAAATCCAAGCAAGATGGCATTTAACCCAGGGGTGGCCCACTCCAGTCCTCAAGAGCTACCAAACTTGAGCTATCAAGGTCAGGTTTTCAGGATATCCATGCTTCAGCACAAGTGGCTCAATCAGTCCCTGCTTCAGCACAGGTGGCTCAATCAATCCCTCCTACTGTCTCTGTATGTTCTCCCGACCAATTAGATTGTAAGCTCCTCGGAGTAGGGACTCTTCCGAAATGTTACTTTTATGTCTGATGCACTTATTACCCATGATGTTATTTATAGTTATTTATATGATTGTCGTGTGTATTACTGCTGTGAAGCGCTATGTACATTAATGGCGCTATATAAATAAAGATATACAGGCATACCCCGCTTTAAGGACACTCACTTTAAGTACACTCGCGAGTAAGTACATATCACCCAATAGTCAAACGGCAGCTCACGCATGCGCCTGTCAGCACATCCTGAACAGCAATACCGGCTCCCTACCTGTACCGAAGCTGTGTGCAAGCGGGGAGACTATAGAGCCTGTTACACATGCGTTATTTATATCAGTTATGCACATATATGATGTTTGCAGAACAGTACATGCATCGATAAATGGAAAAAAGTTAGTGCTTCACTTTAAGTACATTTTCGCTTTACATACATGCTCCGGTCCCATTGCGTACGTTAATGCGGGGTATGCCTGTACATACTGTGACAAACAGCTTACTCCGGGGCTCCGCTGCTTGTCCGGGACGGTTAGAACACGGTCTTTTGGGGTAGGTTAAATGAGGAGGCGTCACGTACTGTTCCTTTAAACAGGCTGTGCCTGGTTTATTCAGTCCCAGGCACTGAGACTGCCACAGTGCATACAACAAAACACATCAAAACAAAAACTGCTCACCTGAGCGATAACTTAACTTAGATTTCCCTAACTCAGGGTGGAAGTGGCTTTTCCACTTTCCAACAACAAAACAAGGTACTTTTGCAGAGTTAGCCAAATGAATAGAACAATTGAACCTGTGTGGGGAAGGGGCTTCTCCCCACGGTGTTCAGCAGCCTTCCAGGCTCTGGAGAAGAGACAAGAGCAAACAGGAAATCAGTCTTACATACCTGATTTCTAATTAGCATGACAGGTGACAGAAATCCCTCAGTTCCAGCGCTTGCCCAAAACTGTGGGATGGAGTGCATGTATTATAAGGCTGCACTCCCAGGCCAGACAGGATAGAAACTGTTCAGTATCCTGGGAGCCCTATATATGGAATTTATTACCATCCCCTGGTTTCTGTCACATATCCTCCCCCCCAGCTCAGACCCTGAGGGATGAGCGACCATGGATATTAGGGAGTGCATCCTTGACAACCCGTCAGCATTGCCATGTTTGTGCCCTGACCTGTGTTCCACAGAAAATTTAAAGGGTTGTAGGCTTAGGAACCACCTGGTCACTCTAGCATTCTTTTCCCTGTTTTGACACATCCAGGTAAGGGGTGCATGATCTGTGACCAACCGGAATTTTCTCCCCAACAGGTAGTATTTGAGCGTCTCTACAGCCCACTTTATTGCGAGACACTCTTTCTCTACTATGGAGTAATTTTTCTCCTGGGGATTTAGTTTCCTACTTAAATAAAGGATGGGGTGTTCCTCACCTTGAGACTCCTGGGAGAGTACCGCCCCCAGCCCTACCTCAGATGCGTCGGTTTGGACTATGAACTCTTTGGAGAAGTCAGGTGTGACCAACACTGGTTGGGCACAGAGAGCTTCTTTCAGGCTTCTGAAGGCCTGTTCGGTTTCGGGGGACCACTTTACCATAAGTGGTCCTCTTGCTTTTGTGAGGTCGGTTAGTGGGGTTGTCTTAGTCGCAAAATTGGGAATAAACCTTCTATAGTACCCAATTAACCCCAAAAAGGTCCTTACTTGTTTTTTTGTAACTGGCCTTGGCCAACCTTGTATCGCCTCCACTTTGAGTGTTTGGGGTTTGAGTAAACCTCTGCCAATAGAATACCCCAGATACTTGGCCTCCTCCAGACCAATGGTGCATTTAGCGGGGTTAGCAGTTAGTCCAGCAGACCGAACTGCGTCGAGCACAGCTTGGACCTTTGGAAGGTGGGATTGCCAATCTTCACTATGGATTACCACATCATCCAGGTAGGCAGCAGCATACCGAGCATGTGGTTTTAAAATTTTATCCATCATTCTTTGGAATGTGGCGGGAGCTCCATGTAAGCCAAAAGGCAGCACCCTATACTGAAAGAGGCCTTCTGGGGTTGAGAAGGCTGTCTTTTCTTTTGCCCTTTCTGTGAGGGGAACCTGCCAGTACCCTTTTGTTAGGTCTAGGGTTGTGAGATATCGGGCTTTGCCCAGTCTCTCTACAAGTTCATCTACCCTGGGCATAGGGTAAGTATCAAATTTTGACACCGCGTTTAGTTTCCGGTAGTCATTACAAAACCTTGTTGTACCATCTGGCTTTGGGACTAAGACTATAGGGCTGTTCCACCCACTTTGGGATTCCTCAATTACGCCTAGTTTTAGCATTTTTTTAACCTCTAAACTTATAGCCTCTCTTTTGGCCTCTGGGATTCGGTACGGTTTAAGGTTAACTCGCCCCCGGTTCAGAGACTAGGTCATGTTCAATTACGCTAGTTCTACCTGGCTGTGTAGAGAAGATTTCTTTGTTTCTGCTCACTAAATTCTGAACCTCTTGTTTCTGATGAACGGACAGGGTTTCAGCTATGCTAACCTCTGGGTCAGTTTCTTGACTCTCTGACGGACCTGGGGTTACTAGGGTTGACAAGACTTCTCTATCTTTCCAGGGCTTGAGTAGGTTTATATGGTAAATTTGCTCAGGTTTCCTCCTACCTGGCTGTCTTACCTTATAATTTACTTCTCCCACTCTTTCCAAGACCTCATATGGCCCATGCCATTTAGCAAGGAATTTACTTTCCACGGTGGGAACCAGAACTAGTACCCTATCACCTGGAAAAAAAATTCTGACCCTAGCACCCTTATTATACGTATTCCTCTGTGCTTCTTGAGCATTCTCCATGTGTTCCCTCACTATGGGTAGGACTGCAGCAATGCGGTCCTGCATCTGGGCAACATGCTCTATTACACTTCTGTAAGGGGTAACCTCGTGTTCCCAAGTCTCTTTGGCTATATCCAGTAAGCCCCTTGGGTGTCGGCCATACAATAGTTCAAACGGGGAGAAGCCTGTGGATGATTGGGGAACTTCCCTAATGGCAAATAACAGGTACGGTAACAAACAATCCCAGTTTTTCCCATCTTTATCGACCGCCCGCCGTAACATGCTCTTTAAGGTTTTATTGAACCTTTCCACTAAACCATCTGTTTGTGGATGATAGACTGAGGTTCTGAGATGCTTGATTTTTAGGAGTTTACATAACTCTTTTGTTACTTGGGACATAAACGGTGTTCCCTGGTCAGATAGAATTTCTTTAGGAATTCCAACCCGGGAAAACAGAACTACTAACTCTTTCGCTATGTTTTTGGCAGAGGTGCTACGTAGGGGAACTGCCTCCGGATATCGGGTGGCATAATCTAATATTACCAATATATGCTGATGTCCCCTAGCAGACTTTATTAGGGGTCCTACTAGATCCATAGCAATCCGGTCAAATGGTACCTCTATTATGGGAAGGGGTACCAATGGGCTGCGGTACGCCTTGAACGGGGCGGTGATCTGACATGCTGGGCATGAGGAACAATAATTCGTAATTTCTGCCAGAACCCCAGGCCAATAGAAGCTTCGGAGAACCTTTTCTTTTGTCTTTTCCACCCCTAGGTGTCCCCCCAATGGATGACTATGTGCGAGGTGTAACACTACATTACGGAATGTCCGTGGTACCAACAATTGTTTAGTTGTAACTGATTTTCTTTTATCAACCCGATATACTAGGTCGTTCTCTACCTCGAAGTAGGGGTAAGCAAGCGACCTATCTGGTTGGCCAAGAGTACTATTCAGGTCCCGTATATTTCCCCTTGCTACCTCTAATGTGGGGTCCTCCCACTGGGCCTTCTTAAAACTCCCAGGACTGACCTCTAGGTCAGCGAGGGTCTTATCCGGTTCTGGGGTGGTAAGTGTCTGATCAACATCCTGATTTGGGGTATTCCCTACCAAAGTAGTGATGGGGAAGGGAATTTTACAGCACTCCTCCTTTTCCCCCTTTTTATTTGGGCCCTCGTCAACCTCCATTTCTGAAAACGGGAAAGGATTTATTTCTTCTAATACTTCGTTATGGTCCGCTATTGAACTCTGGGCGCTATTCTGAGCGGGGGACCACATTTTTAGAAAATGGGGAAAGTCGGTCCCTATTAACACATCATGTGCCAGTTTGGGTACAATACCCACCTTGAAATCTAAAGAACCAAACTCTGTTTCAAAAAAAACATCAACAGTGGAATATTCATGATTATCCCCATGTATACAACAAATTGCCATTCTTTGTGAACTGTTTCCCTGTTTCTTCTTAATGGGCAAGAGGTATTCGGACACTAGTGTGACCATGCTCCCAGAGTCCAGAAGTGCCCGAACCCTCCTACCATTAACCTTTACAAATGCCCACAGATGGTTATTCAAGGGGTCCTCTGGGCTAGGGCGCATACATTGGGACAACAGCGAATAAGGTTCCACGCTGTTGCATTGCATGGGCTCATCATTTAGTGGGCAGATTTTTGCTGTGTGGCCCCTCTCATGACAATTTACACATTTAGGTACATAGTCTGTGTCCCACTTAGAGCCTTTTCCCGGCTCCCCATGTTGGCTATTGCCCTTAGTGTGCGAACCACTGTTGCTGGTGCTGCGTGAAGGTGGTCGCCGCTCTTCAGCTCCCCTTAACCCCGGTACCCTTTTACCGTCTCTGGAAGAGTCCTGGAACCTCGGGTAGTGGGGTTGCTCCACGACTGTGGGTTGCGGGTGCTCTCCTGCTGCATTGTACCTTTCTACGAGGGCCACAAGCTCATCCGCATTGTGGGGGTCACTCCGACTGACCCAATGGCGTAAGGCAGAGGGAAGTTTCCTCAAGAACTGGTCCATGACCAACCGTTCCACGATGTGGCTTGCTGAGTTGATCTCGGGTTGTAGCCACTTCCGGGCGAGGTGGATGAGGTCATACATCTGGCTTCGGGTGGCTTTATCCATCGTGAAGGACCATGCGTGAAACCTTTGGGCGCGAACAGCCGTGGTTACGCCGAGGCGGGCGAGGATCTCGAACTTCAATTTTGCATAGACGTTAGCTTCGGCTGGCTCTAGATCAAAGTAAGCCTTCTGGGGTTCGCCGCTTAGGAAGGGTGCGATTAGACCAGCCCACTCAGCTTCTGGCCATCCCTCTCTCTGTGCCGTGCGTTCAAACGTGAGAAGATAGGCTTCCACATCATCCGAGGGTCCCATCTTCTGAAGGTAGTGGCTTGCCCTGGTCATTTTCGGAACTGGGGCTGCCGCTGCCAGTGGAAGGTTACTGATAGTCCCCCTCAGGATCTCGAGTTCCTGCTGTAAGCCCTGAGCGAACCGCTGTTGCTCCTCTCTCAGCAAGCGGTTTGTCTCTTGCTGGTTTGCATTCGCCTGTTGCAGGATTGCATTAGTCTCTTGCTGGTTTATTAACAGCTGTCGCTGGGTTTCACTCGCCTGTTGCTGGGCTTCATTCGCGTCTTTCTGGACAGCGACATTGCGTACCAGCGCACTCACCACGTCTTCCACCTTGTTTGGAGAGAGAGAAAAAAAAACTTTTTTTTTTTTTTTTTTTTAAAGTTCTTTAACCCCCAGACCTTTTAGTGTTCTGCCCGCATTCTCCACCATATGTGACAAACAGCTTACTCCGGGGCTCCGCTGCTTGTCCGGGACGGTTAGAACACGGTCTTTTGGGGTAGGTTAAATGAGGAGGCGTCACGTACTGTTCCTTTAAACAGGCTGTGCCTGGTTTATTCAGTCCCAGGCACTGAGACTGCCACAGTGCATACAACAAAACACATCAAAACAAAAACTGCTCACCTGAGCGATAACTTAACTTAGATTTCCCTAACTCAGGGTGGAAGTGGCTTTTCCACTTTCCAACAACAAAACAAGGTACTTTTGCAGAGTTAGCCAAATGAATAGAACAATTGAACCTGTGTGGGGAAGGGGCTTCTCCCCACTGTGTTCAGCAGCCTTCCAGGCTCTGGAGAAGAGACAAGAGCAAACAGGAAATCAGTCTTACATACCTGATTTCTAATTAGCATGACAGGTGACAGAAATCCCTCAGTTCCAGCGCTTGCCCAAAACTGTGGGATGGAGTGCATGTATTATAAGGCTGCACTCCCAGGCCAGACAGGATAGAAACTGTTCAGTATCCTGGGAGCCCTATATATGGAATTTATTACCATCCCCTGGTTTCTGTCACAATACATACATCAAGGGCTCTTGAGAACTGGAGTTGACTACCCCTGATTTAACCCCTCTCTGGCAGAGGGCCCTGCTTCACATGGGGTAATGTCACTGGAAAAATATGATTTATAAAAGGGGCTTGTTGAAAGGTTTTTATAAACAGATCTACTGATGGCTGCTTCAGTGCAGAAGAAAGCGGGGATCAGGGTCAGTACCTTTACAAATGCATTTATTTAATAGGGAAGACATTTGGAGTAACATTGAGAATCAATCCAACCAACCTCAACCATTTCAGACGTGTTGACAACTAATGTAAAGCAGGCACTGCAGGGGGTTACTGAATCCAGGAGAAGACATGCCTGTTTCTTACAACTGCTCCCCCATATTTTACATTCATTTTGACTCCCATCACCATTCACAGGCTACAAAAGGATCCAGCAGTTGCAACGTATTAGAACTTGTCCCCAGCTGACCTACTGCAGGATTTAGAGCCAGTGAGGGACCAGATTCAGACCTGAGACCCACATGCCCAGAAAGATCACATATATAATCACTGTGTGAATATGCAGTGCTGCAAAATCACCAGGCTTCAGTATTTTGTTGGGACTACACCATTCTGATTATGGGGGTGGCATGCGTACTATTCTTGCAGCCTTTGAAGTGTTGATTTAACCAGGGAATATACCTATGAAGCGATTGCACACAGTCCCGGTGCAGCAGTATATGAGGGGGGTCCCCCCCCCCCCACCCCTGTGCTGTTCTTCCATAGGATCTGCAGCTGCTGCAGCTGTTGCTGCCGTGACCTCACCACTGCGGTGGGTTCATTCCTCCAGGCTGCCTGCACATGAGCTGGTTTGTTCTGCAAAGCAACTAGTCTATCCTCCTGCTGCCCACTTAGCCCATTGCTACCCGGTCGCCTTTTTCTTCTTTTGACAGATGCCTCGCCCAAGATGCTTTTAGACACCGTTGCCTTCAGATAACCTTCTTTTATTTTATCCTCCTTTTTTTTTTTTTTTTTTACATTTTTTTTTTACAATGAAGTCTAGACACCCTGTGCTAACCAGCAATGAATTCAGTAAAGTACGAAAAAGGTAGGTTTTAACACCCATTTCTTGTGCAGTAGGGTAAAAAAAACATCTCAGTGACCAGTGACCTTCCTTGATAAGAATGATATTGTAGGGCTTGTGTAGCACAAGGGGAGGGGGGGGGGGGGGGGTGTACTTGAGTGCATCGCAAATAATAACACTTATGTTCTCATCATCACAACCCACCCTGGATATCTGAATATTTCCTGTTGCTTGCCTGCATATTGCCATGTTAGTGATTTGGGCTGTCTACTTTGCTGCATATGACAGTGCCCACTGTGGCACCACTGTTTCTATAGAATGGATCAGTCATGGGCATTGAGGATACATGGTGAAGCTGGCCCCTTGTGCATGGCATGCAGTGCCAGTGTGTGTGCTTTGCCACGTTTGATGCAGGAGGTACCACTGTTGGTAGGGAATGGGGTCAATAGTAGGCAAGGTTATCTGATCCCCTGAGAAGGAAGTCCTGGGTTAACCTTTGGTAAGAGGATATATTAATAAAAAGAAATGGGCTATCTCAGTGTATCTTTCCTGGTAAAAACTTAAGTAAATAGGGAATATATTTCATTACACGTAAAATAATAAGGCATTTTGCCCATACCACACACAATAAACTCCCACTCCCCCAATGGCACTGCAGTCATACAAGGATCAGGCAATCATGCCTGTGCTGCTCTTATCACTGATCGTATTTTGCAAAAACCAGAGTGCTTTTAATAATAACCTGTGCAATTATAGAACTGTGTGCGAAAGTGAAATAAAGGTTAATCGGGCTGCATTTTATATAAATGAATGCAAAAAAATAAAACGGTCATTAGAGATCCAGCTGCATTAAGGAACGTAAAAATAAACTCCAGAGGGAGTGATTTACATAGAAATGAAGGCACATACTAAGAAAGATAATGAGCTGGGTATAATGTGCAGGGAGTGTGTACATACCGAATGTAAATGTTCACAGCAATAAAGCACAATCATGTATGCATTGTCCTTGTATGGCTTTGAATCTCAGAGCTGAGGGTGAGAAGCTAGGATATTGCTTCTGAATGTGGGTGGTTGCTGTGTCACCCCACAGGAAAACATACTGGGATTTTAGTTTGTTGCTGATTAAATATTGTGCACCACATTCATCATGGAAAAAATAGTCATGTACCATCACACATTCAGGCATTTTATTGTGACGCTGAAAGCAATATTCAGGCAGTGTCTGACAGGTTGTAGGGGGCGATTAATAGACTTACATAGGTGCATGAGCAGTTGGATTCTATAAATAGAAGTTTATGGGGAACAAGAGGGTTAGAAAACATTAGGATCGTACCATGCACAATATGGGCAAAATGTTCCTTAAACGTTTGGTGGTGATCATTTTCGTTTTCCGTTAAAAAAAAAAAAAACATTAAATGTTAAAAGTGATTATTCAAGCTCAGATACATTAGCAATCTGGTAACTAGTATTCCACTCATGTACAGTAAGCCCTGTTTGCTGTTCCTGATTATACAGGTTAGTCACTGGAACAAACAGCAGGCTAGGTGGAAATGCACCATATTCCCCAAAGTATCTTGGTTTTGTTCTGGTTAGGATTATTTCTAGACAGACTATCTTTCTAATTAGCCCAAAGGGAAGGGGGATACAAATACAGTTAGATTAGGACCTCATACCAAGTTGGTTATAACCAGTTACTAAAACCCACCTCTACATCTAGGAAAAGACGAGAATTTCAGAAGGTCAGATAATGTTTTCCGCATTGAATCACTAAAATAGAAAAATATCAGAAGTAGTGTAGGCTTAGTGATTATTCTAATCATACTTATTAAAAAAACGTTGCATTAAATACAAAATAGAAAAGATGTTATAACGTGCAGTTTTGTTAGCCACAGCTAGGGGTCACTCACTCATTTTATGCTGTAACTTGGTATCTTGCAAAATATTACTCTGAAATAAAAAATGCTTGGAAAAAAAAAGATCTAAATAAATGTGTGGTTTGGTAAAACGCCATGAAACATTACCAAATCCAAGACTCTGAAAAGCTAACATTTTGTGCAGATTTTGGACAAAGGAGTTGAATGCAATTGGACACCAAAAATTGGAAGTGTATAATATAAGATGAACCAGTGTATATACTCTAACCACTGTATTTCATCATCCAGTTTTGGATTCACTTTAACAATGCTTTCTGGAATCTGGTATGAAGAATAGAGCAACGCAAAGGCATATGCTGATTTAAAAAAAAAAAGATGTAATAACTGCATATGACCTATAATACTGAACTCTTATTTAAAAAGGCATTGCAAAACTACATTTAACCTTTTCACTGCCAGGAGGACCTGTCCCTCTGGCGAAACGTTTTAAGGCGTCATTCACACGCTTAAACTCGGAGAGAGATTGGTTATTGATCCCTGACTTTTATTGACGAAACAAATGGCATGAATAGATTTCCATGGATTCTTGCAAGTTGACCTTTCAATGACAGGTGATGTTATAGCTGCCATGCCAGTTGGGATGTAACAGCAGTGCAGTCGCTCTGCATTATGGGAGCCATCTGCATCATCTTTACAATGTCTCCTTTTTAACATGGTTTGCTGTGACCCATGTACGTCACTCACTCTGGTCCCTGTTTTCTGTCGAAAGGAAGGAAATAGATCTGAAAAGGGTAGATTCTTGGTTTAAAGCCATGTAGGGGGCACTCAGGAAAGGCAGATGCAGTTTGCAGTTATAATTTTATTATGATAGGAAGAAACATGAATGGATTAGGAACGCTTATCATTTCAGCAGGGCTTTGTTACAGCATGCCAGTTTTAGGTGGGTTCCAACAATAATTTCTTTAAAGTTCTAAAATATTAATTGGGCCTCTATTTAAAAAGCTGAGAATATGTTTTTCCCATGCTATGGAACATGTACAACCTGTTCATTTAAATTTTCCCAAATTAGGGGCAAATTACTTCACAGCATATTCAATGAATTGATCTTAAATCTAGCTGAGAAAGGGGCAGACGTCTTCACGGCAGCCTTGGCACCTTATTTCCTGACTTAAATGACTATACTCCATTTTGCTGAATGATCTCATCAGGTTGAGACTAAAGACCTTATCAAGGTGTCTCCATGGAAACCTCATACATCATCCGGATATCCATATCTACTACATTCTGTTTTTATTGGAGTGTGTTTATGTTCACAAATATGCAGCAACCCAACCTGGTGAGGGTAAAGTGCTGGTATTTATAACAGAGTAGGAAAGCATTGTGTTGCTGGCCATTTTAAATGTAATTCGCAGAAAATACATACATTTATACATATCTATATCATCTTCAGTCCATGTTGATACACTGCTTGATGAAGGCCTCCCCATGAATGAAGGCCTCCCCATGAATGAAGGCCTCCCCATGGATGAAGGCCTCCCCATGGATGAAGGCCTCCCCATGGATGAAGGCCTCCCCAATGATTTTCCAGGTGCAACCTCTCCTCCACGTTACTCCAACACATTTTCTGATTTCATCCTCCCATCTTACTTTTCGTCGTCTTGGTCTTTTAATTTAATCCATGTATATATCGGAGTGACTACTGCAAGTGATATTTTCTCAATGAGCAGTAAAGTGAAGTACACAGTCATGAGTCATGAAGAACCCCCTCTATAGTTTCCAACACTTGTTTCATCGTTCAAAATATACATTCTCAAAGAGAACGCCTCAAAGGTTGAGGTAACAGAACCTTCATGAAATGGTAGTCAAGGATAGTATAAAAATACAAACGTGTATTCAGTACGTACATAAAAACTGTCTCGCATAATTTTCAAATACAATCTTAACAAAAGATCAAACAGCCACAACTAAGACCTACCCATATTATACATGTATCATCACCAATGTATTCAAGGATTAAATAATTATATTCGAGTGTAATAGCAGAAGGGGAGACAGTCTCCCTCTATTAGGCAAGGTAACCTGGGTACTGTAAATAGCAATAAGTAAAAGTATAAACAGAATATCACTCATAGGGGCAGATTTAGTAAGATGCGATGCAGACTATCACACCCCAATCCAGCATTAACTGCTATGATCTCGAATGCCAGTTAAAGCCAGAACGGGATGCAAACCCTGCATTGCATCTTAGTGAATCTTATCCTCTAAAGGGCAACGCAACAACCAAAAACAAAACGTGAATGCGACAATATTTAACAAAAAGTTAAAAAAATCAAAGTTAAAACTGCAGGCTGACACATCAGCACCCACTAGCACCCAAGATTCCTCCAACACCAGCAGTCCAATAGGAATCTGCAACGGAGGATTCTGGGTTCCTTTAGCTCACGGGACCCACCAGATTTGAACACCCATTCTGTTTTCCCTGGAGGCGCGGAGACACTGGTAAGTATCTCTGGAATAGGGTGAGGGGGAGGTTGCAGGTAGCACTTCCAAAACTCATCTAGTCTGTTCAGCCTTCCTTGGTGTTCATCCTACCAATAAATTGTCTATAAAATATAAATCATAGAATTGTATGTATTGATGTATGATTATGTCTCACATATGTTCTATTTTGTTTATCAGTTATATGGATGTGAGAGGGTTAATTCTCAAACCCTCACTATACACAGGTTGTGACATAATACTTTATGTAAAGCTCAATTGATTTTTTTTGTTATTTGTTCTCCCTTTATTTACACATTTTATCTTATACAATCACATTTTAACTTCTTATTCATTTTTAATTTTGTTAATTGATTAAAAATACTTTTACTTCTTTATATGCCAAAGCACCTTTAAGGATAATCAATTTTGGAATGTATACCTATGATTTAGAATTACTGACAGGTGTTTTTAGGTGTATATAAAGACTCTTAAGAGACTGTAATCATATGCCTCTGAGGAAGTCGCTTGCTGTGCGACGAAACATTGGTGGTTCCTGCAGTCACGTCACTCTGACGCACTGCGCTTATCCCCGCCCTCTGATCGCTGACGAAATCTGGGATTCCCCTTCTCAGCTGTTTGCTGGCTTAAACATCTGCTACTGAACTCTGAATGCAGATCTCTCGGCGGTGGCGGAGCCCCTCTGCTTCCCTGGGACAGTAATTTAAACATTGTATCTGAGCTCGACGACGGACGTCCAGACCGGAGGTTGCAGCAGGGAACTGTCCCATCCTATCTCCAGCGTAGTTCTGTGATTACAGCCGAGTCCCACCTGTTATCAGGTTTTTCTAACTGCGATTTTACCTTGTCTGTTTGCGAGTGTGCATTTTTAAAGTTACTTCAACCTGGTATATGTATTAAATGATAATACACCATGGGCATGCGCTTCTGCTTTTTGTTTTTTAGATCTGTTTGGAAATGAGTTTACTCCACAGAAGTAGCTGAGACCCCAATATCATTTGGGCCATGTACCCTATAAGGCATACCCCACATTAACGTACGCAATGGGTCCAGAGCATGTATGTAAAGCGAAAATGTACTTAAAGTGAAGCACTAACTTTTCCCACTTATCGATGCATGTACTGTACTGCAATCGTCATATACGCGCATAACTGATGTAAATAATGTATTTGTAACAGGCTCTATAGTCTCCCCGCTTGCGCACAGCTTTGGTACAGGTAGGGAGCCGGTATTGCTGTTCAGGACGTGCCGACAGGCGCATGCGCGAGCTGCTGTTTGCCTATTGGGCGCTATGTACTTACTCGCGAGTGTACTTAAAGTGAGTGTCCTTAAACCGGGTTATGCCTGTATCCTTTTTTCATCACTGAGACTTTCTGGTGTTTTATATCTCCTATTGTTTAGGATTTATACTTATTGTACCTCTTCTAGCGCTGATTTGTGTGTGTGCGTGGTATGTACCCCCAAAACACATTTCACATGTACCTTTTTTTATTTCACTTTCATCAAATTACTGATCACTGCCTTTTTAACTCAGTTAGGCCGTGATTATACCCCAAAACGCACGGGCGTCGCGTGTAGTGGTGCCAAAATAATATGCAAAAATCCTATGAAACTGTTCATACCGCTGCGACCATACTGCAAAGCGAACGGCTGGGGAAGAGACGGAGGATTTAGATTTTTTTCTTGCGATGGTCGCGTCACGTGAGCGGTTCAGCCAATGAGCGCGAACTGCTCATGGCCACACCTCCGCCACGCCTCCTCTGCTCTCCCTCCCCAGTATAATCAAGATGCTGCTCGGCGGCAGTGCTGGGTGACGTCAGAGTATAGCGCTGCCGCCTTGCAGCACTTGGTATAATCTCAGACTTAGGCGACGGTGACGACACGCTGCGGTTGCTGGAAAAATCAAATTGACTTCTAGCAATCGCGACCAAGCGCCCCTCCCACCCCCCCATGCTGCGGGTCACATACTGTTCTTCAATTGAACAGAGCTGTATTGCATAGCTCAGGGGAAGACGTCTTTACAGTATGTTTTATATTGAATAGGGGAGTATGTGCACATAAGGGGGACATTTACTAACCTCTGTTACGGGGTAACGCAATTCCTCCCCCTGAAAGTGTTTTGCTTTTTGGGGTTTTGCTTTCCATCCTATTAAATGAACTCGAGTTGTGAAACAGATGTTAACTGACAACGATGGTGTTATGTGACTGAATGCTTTCATTTTACTACTATTGTAAAATATGTTGAAGTCTAACACGCAACAATTAAACAAGGAGCAGATCTGGTTAAACATCATATTTAAATTATTATGCTTTATTTAAATGCATTATATTAATTTATGGCTCACGTATAATAGTAGTTGTATGCAAAACTATTCCAAGAGGGTAATCTTTGGGGTTTCCACTGGTGCCATGATGTATGTGTGTGAAAATATTTTTTTATTTATTTAAAAAAATGTTTTACCAGGAAGTAATACATTGAGAGTTACCTCTCGTTTCCAAGTATGTCCTGGGCACAGAGTTATAAAAATACATGGTAACATTAAAAGAACAAGTCAATTCACAGACATATAAATGTATAGAGGGAAACACACACACAAAATACACAATGGAACAGCACAAAACTAAAAGGTGTGTGTGTAATATATATTTGAAATAAATAAGTGTATATAGTGTCCCTGGGAACAGACTGGGAGGGCATGTATTTTGCTTCCCAGGTGGGAGTCTGTGCCTCTGCCTGTCTGGCAGCCCTGTAGCTTTGTGAAGCAGGAGAGAGGCCAAGGGGATTTCCATGCAGAGAGGAAGTAGCTGCAGGGCTCTGTGTGTGTATGTGTGTGTGTATATGTGTATGTATGTGTGTGTGTGTGTGTGTATCTGTGTGATCACAGGCATCGCATTGAAGGGACTTTCCAGGGTTTAAAAAAAAAAAAAAAAAATGCACAACTAGGGGCGGTCTCTCTACAGCAGACTCGCACACAGCAATATGGGGAAGGGGGATTTTCTGCTTCAGCAAACCCCCTGACTGCGGATCAATGGCACTGATGAATCAGACTTTTCTGCTTCAGTCCTAAAGTGGGCTCCTGTGCAAGGAATACAGCCCCCGGTTTCATTGAACGCCTCCTCTGTGCTGCTGCTGCTGCAGAAGTAACATTGTAGCAGGCCAGGCTTCCCCGGCGGTCACTGGTGAGCAGTAAGTGCCCGGTTTTATCTCGTGTGTGTGTTTGTAGCTGGAGACCCGGCTGCTGGTTCCCTCCGGCCGCCCCGTGTCCCCGGTTTATTCGTGAAACCCATTATAATGCAGGTTCTGTGTGTGCTGTATGTGGGCGGAACATGTGCTTAAAGGGGGCAGTGTCTCTGAACACAGGTTGTGGCCGGATCCCACTAGGGGGCTTCTTCTTCTCGCGCGGCACTTCTTTTTCTTCCACACTTAAACTATTAAACTATTCTTGGTTTTTCATTTTATATAAACGTATAATGTATGTAAATGGCTGAGCCATGGCTTGTAGGTGTAGAAAATAGCTTAAAGGACAAACTCATACACACACCCTCCCCCCCCCCTTTTTTCTGTGGCTAACTAAATGCTTTTATTTGTACGAGCTTTCGAGATACACTGATGGATGAAGGGGTTTACTTACAAACAGTGCATCCTGCAATGTATCAGTGACTGAAGCCTATCCCTCCCCCTGTGCAATATGCGATTTATGACTTAAGGTGTTAAATGGTCCCTGAATGATAGTGATGTGTGTGTGTGTGTGTGTATATACATTTATAAAGTGCCCACAGTGTATACAGTGCTTTACAAAAGGTGTGTGTGGGAATGTATACCAATGGTGTGGGTAAGTATAGAAATGTAATAGGGTGTTGCATTACTATTAATGTGTGTCAATACTATGTATGTATGTGTGCATGTGTGTGAATAGTACGTTATCATCCAGCAGGGCTGCAGAACAGCAAAAAGAGGCAGCACTCAGAGGTAAGTGTACAAAGAATTGTATTGTGCACACCCCAGGATTGTATTGTGCACACCCCAGGATTGTATTGTGCACACCCCAGGATTGTATTGTGCACACCCCAGGATTGTATTGTGCAAACCCCAGGAAGAAGATCCCTCTGTGGGATCAAACGTCGGATTTTTATGTCTGTTACAATACAATTCTTTGTACACTTACCTCTGAGTGCTGCTGCCTCTCTTTGCTGTTCTGCTGCCTCTCTTTGCTGTTCTGCTGGATGGTAACGTACTCTTTACATTATTTATGGGACTAGCACCAGGCTTATTTGGATTACAACGTTGGAGTGTTTGCTGTTTTCCCTTGCATATATACATACCGTATATATATATATATATTTATTTTTTCTCTTGGCTTTGTCACTTTTTACATAATTTCTGTACAAGAAACGAATGCTCTTAATATCACATTGTGATTCATAGTTTGTACTAGAGGAACCTTGTTATATGACTCATATTTGTTCAGCTGCAGTGGTCTGCAGTGACACAAGCAAATGTAGCCTGTTTTCAGTATATTCTCAGTAGCAAAAAATTTACATGATAATCTTGTCAACTGGATTGTGTTATTTTAAAATTCATTATTCAGGTGGTAATTTGCATTGAACCTTTCATTGCAAGAATTATTATTTATGCGTGTGTATATGTGTGTGTGTATATATATATATATATATATATATATATATATATATATATATATATATATATATAATCACCACAATTATTAAGGTTATGGTGGGTAAAAAAAGTGACAAAAACCCTCCACAGTAAAGCATAAAGCAACTGTAAATATTACTGTATGTTCATTTGCATGTCTTAGACAGGCCTGCATATATATATATATATATATATATATATATATATATATATATACAACACACACAAAGTTATTCAATAGGTGTTCATTAGGCTATTTTCCATACATGCTACTCACACACTTCATTGTTCTAAACATCTAGTGACTTTGGGGCCTATGCAGAGAGCAGCGAATTTTCGAAATTCGCCATTTTTTGGAGATAATCGCGCAGAAAACAGCAGAAAATGGAGATTTCCGAAAAACGCGCCAATTTTTCTTTTCTATTTGTAAAACTCGCCTCGCGGCTGGCGAGAACCGCAATCTCGCCAGTTTAAAAAATATCCGTATGCAGAGAGGCGCGAACGGCATCTAGCGGCTTTTCGCGCCAATAAAATGGCGCGATTGTCTCCGTTTTGCCTCGCCAAAAAAAACTGCCGCTCGCGGCCATTGCAAAGGGAAAAAAAAAGGCGCGAATTTGTTTTAACACATTTCTGAAGCGCGCATCTCGCCAATTTAAACTCGCCACACGCATCCATGTTAAACATAGCAGAATTCGCACTTTTCTGCATATGGAGATTAAAACTCCAAAAAAGCTACTTTTTAATAAATTCGCCAATTTTAAAATTCGCTGCTCTCTGCATAGGCCCCATAATCCCATCATGTTACCTTTCCCTTCAAGTGATTTATTTGTGCTGTTGGTATTGGTTTACATATTTCATGTTGGTTTGAGATTGTCAGCTATGCTTTGACTAGTCACTCTATTGGTGTTTAGTACGTATTATCCTTAGCTTTGTATAGGTGCCTGTGAACCCATTAACCTTTTGTGATTTATTTGGTCAATTTATGTGTCTCCTGAGTCACTATCCATGTTCATGTTGAGGGTTGACAACTTGAGTCATTCCCTGGCTTTGCCCATGTGTTTTTGGGTAGTACCCGTGACAGGGGTCTTAGCCTTTTTTAAGTGTTTTTAATCATGTACTGTTTACGAATTCTTTTTGCATTGTGTCAAATAATAAAATAATATATTTAATCTGCATACCTGAGTGCTCCCATACGGGTTACTTTTTTCTCTTTTCACCCATATAAATAAATATATATATATATATATATATATATATATATATATATATATATATATATAATGTGTGTGTGTCACTGCATAACTACCTACCTTTGACTGGACTGAAATAACAAGGACGATACTATAGAATCTGCCTCTCGCGCTTAGCAGCAGAGAATTTGAGTAGAAGTCTGTAGGCTATTTTTCAGTTAAAAAAATATCGTCCTACTGCACTATGAAGCTAGAAGCTATAATCTAGCAGGGATCCTCCAAACTATGAGTGCAGAGGAGTGTTGTACAAGACTTGAATCATATACACTAATGACGGAGGACCCTAAGCCCCCACGTCTTCGTAGAGAACATAATCCCGGTGTCACTGGGACTCAGTGGTAAATAATTCCATATATTTGGGTTTTAGAAAAGCACAGAATTATTCCTATGCAGTGGAAGCGCAGCATGTCATGTGATTATGGGGTAAAGCACGTTTGGTAACCTGCCTGGGACACGTGAATGTACACGTGTTCAGTAACATTGATGTATGGTACATGTTTTGTCACTTGTTTACTCGCCATAACTTGTTTGTGTACCTGCTATTTAAAAGGTTTTTATGCCCAAAACTTTGAGTCTATATTTCTGTGTCAGCATTTTCTATACGGTAGGCTCTTGGGTGTACTGGTCTCATCATTCATTGCATCCTCTGACGAAGGTTTTTGATATATATTTGTGGTTTATGCCTTTTTGCTTTCTTCCTTGATTTCTTACAGCCTCCTTTGGACCAGAGGCTGTTTTATATGGATACTATGTAGCATTTCTATTGTATATCCTCTGAGTTTAGTTCCCCCCAGTGAATATTGATAGTGATCCCCTCCCCCAGGACACTGGGCACTCTTGCTGTTAATATTTGTACCACCTGTATGGGGCATGCCTCGCTTCACAATGCAAGCACAGTAACCAGCCTCTACTGCTGAGATCCAAAGGGTGAAGCAGCTGCCTGTGAGTATGTCTGTAGCCATGGACCTCTCTGGCTGTGCTTTAAAAGCTGTGTAATACTGCAGGCATAAGTTTGAAGCAGCAATCTGTACTGGTTGCAATTATTTGACACTGTATTTCTTTGCTTGCTGTAAGAGATCCCTTCTTACCCTTTAATACATGTTTTTATTTTTGTAAATCCGAAGCTCTGTTAAGGAGATAGAAGCGTTTTAAATATGAAGCGTCCTGGAGGTTATATGGAGCTCGTCCCAGAGCATCCTAAAGATGCTTGAGATTAGGAGAATCCTAATTTTTGTTTCTTCTAATCATTTGAATGTTATTGGTTTTCCAGACAAAAAAAAGACAACCTAGGAGAGTGGAGAGGAGCATCATCAATACCCAGTAATTACATATTGGGTATGATCTGGTTTACAGTCATATGGTTTCAGGGGATAAAGAGCCAGGGGCTGGGATATCCTGAGATAAGAGACTCCGGTATGTCTCCATATGAGTCCTATTCATGGGAATGGTAGGGGTGGGTCCCTCGTGTTCAGAGGAGGATTGTGTTGTGGTTCAGGCCGGGAATTCCCGCAAAGGAAAATCATCATTTTTAACACGAAAACATGCTCCTTTATTTTTTTATTTTTTTTAAAGAGCAGGACATGCTCGAGGGGCAAAAGACTAACATATGTATTGAATTCATACAGGCTTCTGTGTGGAGGGAAGGGGGCTGGCGCCTGCGTTACAGAATTCACAGCAAAGCAGCAATCCATGCTGGTATAGGTGTACTGTGTGTGTCGGTGAGTGTGTATAAACACACTAACATTTGACAGCTATTATTGTTCAGCAATAGCTATTTTCTTGAATGACCGTTTACAAGTGATAATGACTGTTGCAGGGCTTAGAAATATATAGATATTTTTTTTGTCTTGTATTTTATTGTAATTTCAGTGTATGATGCAAAATTGGATTGTTTTTTTTAATTTTTTTTGAGAATCCATTCTCCTTTGCTGCATTATACAATTTTCAGTTGCAGAACAGAATCACAAGTGCTGTAGTTTCATCTTTTCTCTTGAATTGGATATGTTTAAAGAAGGATCCTGTGGTCCTTCTGTGATAACCATTTACAGCATATCAGCATTACAGATTTCATACATATAAAAGCGTTCACAAAATGTTATGACTTGCTAAGTACAATTCCATACTGGTGTGCCTGGGACAATATAGCTGTGGGTATAATTCAAACCTTTAATTTTTATTATTACATGATTCAGCAACACTTTCTTTTTCTCTTAACCCCGTGGTTCCCAAACTTTTTCGATTCAAGGCTTACCTCACAGGAAGGGCTTCTGTACCCACATGAATGACGCCATATACAGGCATACCCCGCTTTAAGTACACTCACTTTAAGTACACTCGCGAGTAAGTACATATCGCCCAATAGGCAAACGCCAGCTCACGCATGCGCCTGTCAGCACGTCCTGAACAGCAATACCGGCTCCCTACCTGTACCGAAGCTGTGCGCAAGCGGGGAGACTATAGAGCCTGTTACACATGTGTTATTTACATCAGTTATGCACGTATATGACGATTGCAGTACAGCACATGCATCGATAAGTGGGAAAAAGTGGGAATGCTTCACTTTAAGTACATTTTCGCTTTACATACATGCTCCGGTTAATGCGGGGTATGCCTGTATATATTTTGCTTCATTTGCATAACAATAAGTTTTTTTTTTGTTTTGTTTTTTTATAATCCTATGATCTTTGTTGAAGTGTTTTCGTTCGGAATAATTCACGTTCGCAGTTGGGTTCGTTCCTAAGGAGATAATTGGCCCTCCCCCTGCAGGTTCCCAATATGTGACGGGATTAGTACAGAATGGAAACCCCTTCATGGAATCAAAATATGACAAGAGTGTTGAGTAGGAAAAATATGGCATATTAATAGGATTTGGAGTGTCTGTACTCTATAAAAAAAACCATAGGGCCGCGCTTATAGTGCCAGCGACGTCGCGTCAAAACAAATGTATTTCCGCCGTCGCGGGCGCTTATAGTAGGAGCGACGCGACGGCTTGGTCGCGATTGCTGGAAGTCACTTCAATTTGATTTTTCCAGCGACCGCAGCGTGACGTCAGCGTCTCTGTTTTTTTTAAAAAGTGTAATTTTTTTTTTAAAGTGTATTTTTATTTAAAAAGAAAAAACAAAAAAAAGTCTATTTTTATTTTTTTTTAAAAAGTCTATTTTTATTTAAAAAAACCAAAGGGGACTTTAAATAATAAAGTTTGTCTTTGGGGACCAAACAGTTTGCAAGGGGACACTTGGATTATGAAATGAGCAATGGTTGGAAAGGAAAATAGGAAATAGGAAAATAGAGAGAGAGGATTTAATTTAAAAAAAAATGCAGAATAGTGTGAGGATGGTTTAACATTTTGGGATAGAAGAATTGACCTTTACGTTTTATTATCTTCTCACCCTAAGGACAGTGCAGGACAGTGGCTGACTACTCGATCCAAATATTTAAAAAAAAAAATCTAATATCTATATTTAAATGATGTACTGTATAATATATATATATATATATATATATATATATATATATATATATATATATATATATATACACGCACACACACCCAGCCTTGAAAATTGCAAAGTCAGTATAA